>NW_010360436.1:0-28434 GCF_000414095.1 Morus notabilis
TTATCTGAAAGAGTGGCTTGTATCCAAAAAGCAGACAGCAAGTGTGCTACTTGATCCTCACTAAGCCTCATGACAAAAGGTTCCTGAGCCAATCAACAAACCACAAAAAATAATAAGCTAGAACTAGAGAAATCCAGAGACTGGCCAGTTATGATTTCATAAAAAAAAGATAATTGCTCACCGCCTCATTAAAACCAATTGAACTGGCTTTTCTGTCAATGATGGAACTAATCTTGTAAAAGTTAGGGGAATTCTTGCGGCCACGTCCCTGCTTGCAGACTTCGTCCACACTGTCCCTTTCTTCAGAATCCTCACGAATGTTATTCCCGTGCTTATCGGCTTTGGCACCATCCTTCTCCCTACGGAGCTTTTCAAGTCTAGCCGTAATTGAAGCAAACGCAGATGCGGTACTAGAGTGCCATCTTCTTGATTGGTATAGAAAGCCAGATCGCAGAGAAGCAACTTCATGCCGTGGACGATTAGAACTTGGAACAAGAAGAATAGAAAATATTTGGTGTGCTCCTAAACGCACTTCAATATCCGGATGTAACATCACCTTTAAAAGTTGGACAAGAAGAGATTCCGGAAATACCTATATGAAAACAGTACAAAATGGTTTATATGTTCCACTCAATTGCAAAGTTGTGAAGAATTCAATAAAAGATTGCGAAAGTCTTCAATGCACAAACATATAATTGCAACACAAAAAATAATAATAATAATAATAATAATAAAATAAAATAAAATCACTGTAATAGTACCAAACTCTTCTCACCTGTTGTGTACGTGAAGAAACCAAGGCCAATGAGATTGAATGCGCGAGAAGTATCAACGATCCAATGGTCGACCTAGCAACTGTTCCTGATGGCAGCTTCTCCAAAGTTATAGCCATCAGGTCAAATAGTGGCTGTGCATTGCCAATCTAGTAACAAAAAGACGACAGGCATTAAGCGGCTATAAGCACAGTGAAAAAAAGAATGAGAACTTATCTACAGGTACCTAAAAAGCATCAAAATTACCTTTTTTGCAATTTCAAGTAAGCAATCTTCAATGGAATTCTGGAGCATGACATTCAAGTTGGACTCTTGCTCTCCAACAGGCTGAAGAGTGGCTTGAAGGCTCTTCCTTAGATGCCTACAAAGATCAGAGACAAACCCAATTTCTGCCAGCATTGCTCCCGATCTGATTTGCCTAGCTAAAGCAGTAGCGACTTGGACCGCATAAGATTTGAGTTCAGGATCATGAGAAATGTTTTTGTGGTCAAGATGTCGGATCACATAAGTTAAAATCAACTGCTGGTTCGCTGAAACAGAAATTGACATCAGTGATGATGACCAAAATTTAGGAGTAAAGTGCATGCATAAAATTAGGTGGAAAAATCAACTTACCAGAGTTCTCCATGAAGTAGGACATATCCGACAAAACCACCATGGCCAGCCCCTGCCCAGAAACCCAGTGACGGCCAGAGTCAAAGTAGACGAACATTGGGTCCAATACTCGGCGCATTGTTGTGCTCTCCTTGGATAACTCAACCATTCTCTGAATACAAATCTGAGCCCATACCTTTGGCGTCTCTATTTCTTCTCTGGAAAAAGAAGAAAAAAACACAGGAACTAAGATTCTTAGAAAGTTTTTCAACTGAATGATTGAAAAACAAGCTGTATTTGTAGGTTTTCAAATATGGTTACCTCGATAAAAGAGAAGGATCCTTAATCTCTGGTCGTGCCCTAATGATGTTGCAAGGGCTGGTATCACTACCAACAATTGCACCAATTCTGCCTTCACTTCGAACTACTTCATCCACCCAATTACGACGTGATTCTGCTCTCTCATCATCTTCTTCGCCATGGGTATCTGGCTCATAGTTATCTAAGATGACATGTACAATCTGCACCATATAAGAACCACTTGTTAAATGAACTTTGAACAAGATAATTGTAAAAATGGACATTTAAGGAATATAAATAAAATACAACTTAGAAAGGCGATCATTTTGAATTATAGAGATTTACAAATATATATATATATATATACATGTGTCTGCATGCATGTATGCATACATACATAAACGAGATTCAATTTTTTTGTTTTAATTTTGGTCCTTCATTCAGATGTGTGCTTTACTTCTCAAAAAACGCAAGCAGAAAATATCATAATGAGATACTGAGTCTCATTTTTAATGAGATTTACAGAAGACTAATATAATTTTGGGCTGTAAAATTTAAAATGTGCAGAGACGTAAAAAAAAAACAAATAACGGCTTCAAAGTTCAAACATAACCTCAAATAACTGACCTCATCAAAATCAACAAAAATATTAGAGAATTCTGCCATGAACCACACCTGCCAAAGAACAGACGTGTGAAATACACAACACCCAAGTCCCCCAATCAGATTAAAAGCCTAAAAAACAAAAGGTAAAGAACTTTATGGTCAAAAAATAAAATTACCATGGCAGAAAGACACTGCAAGCTTGATGCCCTCAAGCTGTGCCTTTGATGGTCGCCACCTCTTTCACGGGCCAGCAGGCATACTTTATGTACGAAACTCTCAATGTTGTGTGTGTAAGTTCCATCTGCCTGTTCATACATCAGGCCATTGAACATAAGCTCATGATAGAAATCAATGACGACAAATATCTACTAACAACAAAAGAAAACACTAATAATCTAAAATAAAAACTACATAAATCTTCCAACATCAACAATTCATTCTATGCAGGGCAACTTTTGGGATATCATTAGCTGCACTGCATAATTTACAATGATTATCCATTTTTGTCATAAATTCGGATCAAACTGTCGTTTAACTTGTTGTCTTGTTAAGTAAATTTGTAACAACCGGAAGAATTAAGTAGGTTTAATAATGTTAATTGTGATATATTAGTATGCCTAATATTGATTTTTTTTAGGGGTTGTTTGGTTGGAGGATTCGTAACCTAATTCGAATTATGGTTCGCTACAGTGTTTTCTCTCACAGAAAACACACGTAAATCGAAAATGGTTCTAATCTCATGATTCTAATCCATGAACCAAACGTCTCCTTAATTAATCATGTCATTAAAAATTTTAATTACTTTCAGTTTTGAAAATACACTTACTTTTCCTTTTTCCTTTATATTTTTCTCTCATTTTCTTTTCTTCTTCTTCTTCTCTCTCTCTCTCTCTCTCTCTCTCTCTCTCTCTCTCTCTCTCTCTCTCTCTCTCTCTCTCTCTCTCTCTCTAAGTAGGTTTAATAATGTTAATTGTGATATATTAGTGTGCCTAATATTGATTTTTCTTAAGTAATCATGTCATTAAAAATTTTAATTACTTTTAGTTTTGAAAATACACTTACTTTTCCTTTTTCCTTTATATTTTTCCCTCATTTTCTTTTCTTCTCTCTCTCTCTCTCTCTCTCTCTCTCTCTCTCTCTCTCTCTCTCTCTCTCTCTCTCTCTCTCTCTCTCTCTCTCTCTCTCTCTCTCTCTCTCTCTCTCTCTCTCTCTCTCTCTCTCTCTCTCTCTCTCTCTCTCTCTCTCTCTCTCTCTCTCTCTCTCTCTCTCTCTCTCTCTCTCTCTCTCTCTCTCTCTCTCTCTCTCTAAGTATGTTTAATTATGTTAATTGTGATATATTATTGTGCCTAATATTGATTTTTCTTAATTAATCATGTCATTAAAAATTTTAATTACTTTCAATTTTGAAAATACACTTACTTTTCCTTTTTCCTTTATATGTTTCCCTCATTTTCTTCAGCAGCAAGAAGGAAAAAAAAACAAAACAAAACAGAGAGAAAGGCTCCTTCAATCAGTTTGAGGTAAAATTTCTTGAGAAACCCACTCTTGTATTTGAATTCTTGGTTTAAAGAAGTATGAATTTGGTTAAAGATTTGATGAATTTTGATTTAGGTTTAGATTTGGACAAATTGTGGTTGAATTTAAGTTGAATTTGGGAGTTTTCAATTCTTGAGTATATTGAAGTGTTTGGAAACTAGTTTTAGCAATTTCCCATGAATTTATCTTGAAATCAACTTGAAAATGCGAGTTTTGGTATTGTTCTCGCTGTTTTGGCTGCACCTTGCTGCACTCTGCTACACTTTGCTGCAGCAAAGTTGCAGAAAAAAAAAAAAAACTTGGATTATGAAGTTGTTTATAAACTTTAGAGTTGAGTCAAGGCACACTAATAGGAAACAATTGTACATAATTGAACTAGATTCGTTTTAAAGGTGAGATCTCAATTCTAAAACATTGTTTTGATGGCAAACTAGCAGCACGATTGGACGTGGAGCTTCAAGAATAGACGGTTGGACAACGTGAAGTTATCCGTACACTAAATTGCCAAGAGGTAGGATATTCTTGTCCATATCATTGATAACCCTATTTAAAATGACTTTGGCCTATGAAAACGTTTTAAAGATAAAACATATATTTGATATTATTGAGACTAAAAGAAGAATTTAAAGTAATATTTTCTTGAAATAAGATATTTTAAGAAATGGTAAACACATGATGGCTTAGAGATCGGGGTATGGAGATCATATTCTTGGGGGCAGGTCCCGAAACCCGTACGGGCCACTTTGGTGGTGATATCATGGCTTTGCGATAAGGTAAGTGATTCAGCATAATCTTATAAATTACTTACTGAAAAGATCTACGACAATTCTCAAGAAATGAGAAGAATTGAGAAGAGACAGATGAATCTTTACTGAATGAAAGAATGAATTACAATGCAGTGATTCGAGGTACTACTAAACCTCCCCTTGCTCAGCCTAAGCCAAGACTTCCTCAACAAGACTCCAATATTTTCCTGCCCTCTCTCCGTTCCCGAACCCCCCTTTTAATATCCCCTGCCTTCTCTAACTAATTCCCTCACCAACTAAAGCCCACAATAACTAACTAAAAACATCCTTTCTAACAAACTACTAACTTCTCTGACCAACAAACAAGTTCCTATCACTTACCTGAACATGAAACTTGAGATTTATGATTATTTCCTTTCATTTAAAGGATGTTTTGGGTTCCGAATAATACATTCGGACCGTGTTCTCTTTAAAATTTATAAAGTTTTATGAAATTATATCCTACTAAGCATTTCGCTCACTGTTTATTCAGTTTTCAATGTTTTAAATTCTTCTCAGGCGACGCTAGGAGTAGTGCCAAGTAGATAGTGACTATTGGTGACGCTAGCACGATCCCCAGAAGAGAAGAATTTGTAATTTACTCCCTTCCTTTCCGCTTATTACAAAGACATGTATAAATTATGGTTTGTAACCTTAAATTCTACTAGACTGTGGTTGATGTCAGTATATTACTTTTCTGTTTTGTTTATGTATGTACAAAATGGATTTTCCTGTGGAGGATCCTAATGGGATGCCAAAGGCTGGTTTTGAAACTTGTTTTGTTTGAGAAAATCCACCTCACTCTTTGTAAACATAATTTCCTTAAAATAGTGGAGTTTGTTTGGAAATTCTTAATGTTTTTATCTTTCAAACTGATTTTAACATTATTAAATGTTTAACCACTTTCTTAATTCATGTTTAATTTCTAAACAACCCTCCACGTCACCAACCCCTGTTTTGGGGCGTGACAAAATTCTAATTGATCTTTCAAGAAAGGGTAAAGCTAAGTTGTAATTCACCTGACTATAGATGAACCTTGTAAGAGTTTGGCATCCAAGAATACGCACAGCATCTTTCTTGGAGTTGTCCAGAAGTTCATTAATTACATTCAATAAACTAACAGCAAAGTAAGCCCTGCAAAGTGCAAAAGATATTTAACACGACAAGAAAAAAAAAAGTACATAAAAAACATTTACTAACAGGATCTTTAAGTAAAATGTGCGGCACCATATCACAACTTGAAAAGTTATCCCCAAAATTCATACACAACTTTTCTTTCAAAAATAAAAAACGAAAACATTTCTTTGATATCAAAAGTTCCTTTTTTTTTGTTACAAACTTTTGTAAAAGAGGATAGATACAGCTAGCACTTACATCTGCTCCTTGCACAGACAAAGTAACTTGCTATAAGTGTCTGTAACAATATTAATGAACTTGATGTGCTCACATCTTAGCTCCTTGTAGCACCTTTCTTCGAGATATTTTGCGATCTATGGAAAACAATAAACAGTAAAAATGTTCAGCAGTCAGCATTTGGCTCGCTGATTGCAAGATTAAGCCTACATGTACCCATCAATCAGATATAGAAGGTTCAAGGTTGAGAAGAAAGTCTGTACCTTTGGGATCCGAACGGGGTTTCTAGAAGCATATTCACATAGCTTAACAATTTTCCTTTCACTTGGAGGGCCATCCTGCAAAGTTACAAAAGACTGAGAACTTCCATTTGCGCTATCGAAAAACCATATATGACAGACAAGACTGTGAGTCTAGATAGATAAGATGTTCTGGAGTTCAATGATGCACATAAAAACACCATTATTTTATAAATGGATACCGCCAAGCGTGGTTTCAGACATTTCCTTTCATTGATGAAGGAACCTGAAAAGTAAATGCTTTAAAATTCCCACCTTAAGTAAAGAGAATTCTGTGATGGGGTAATAAAAAACCCTAACAAGCATAGTTTTTAAATCACGTTAAAATCATATCAAATTAAAATAAGAACCACAATTTATCGGAACTTAATGAAAAATACAACATTGAAAACTTGATGGTTCATAACTGTGTCCTACTAATAGAATTTTGTTTTCCCCCTCACCATACCAAGTAATTCTCAGCTATATAAACATCTTAATAATATAACAATCCTTTTACACCTTCCGAGATCCCAAAAAGAGGATCAAAAAGAGGATCAAATAGTACGACTTAAAACACGAATGTCTAACATAACCAAGGGTGGATTATCAACAACAAAGGGGTTAGATTGCAACAAAATAGCCATAAAAACAGAATAAACGATGCAGAATCAATTCCAACAAAATGTCTATGAAGCATGATGTGACTAAATTGGAAATGTAAGTTAAAATACTCACAAGAGATTTAGGGAAAATTTCCGCAAGCAGTTTTTTGTAGCGCTTGACCGGTTTTCGAGAGCTGGACCTCAAAGCAGGGCAACATACGCACATGCTCCCACATGCTGGGAATATCTTTCTGGATATGACACCCATTTCCTGCTAAAGAAACCAAAGGAGAACAAAAATGTGAAAAAAAAACCCAACAAAAATCTTTCATTCAAGCCCACAAAACATAAATAATAGGCCAAAAAAAAAAAATATATATATATATATATATACATATATACCCAACAAAACTGAACAAAAATGGTTCAGAAGAAAAAACCCAAAAGAGAGCGCAAAACAAAAGGGTAAAGAAAAACTCATCACAGCACGCAAAGGCATGTATAATGTGCTATGATAGATTATTAAAGTTTTCATTTTTGGTAAATTTCAGAAAACCCAAAAAAAAAGACACCAACCTTGAAGGTATTAAAATGAGGAAAATGAAAATGTATATTTAGAGAATTGGCAATTATAAATGCTAAAACTAAAAAAGGAGACAACTTTAAGGCAAATGACGATTTTTTTCTTCTACAACAAATGTTGAGCTACACAAAACTGCACCACGAGAAATCAACAACCAAAAAAAAAAACCGGAATGAAGCTCAGAGAAACACACCAAACCTCTAACAAAGAAGAGAAAAACACAACCCAAAAAGAAAAAATAAAATAAAAACCCATTAAAGAGAAAAGAAAAAAAGAAAGTATTTTCAGTACCTTGGGCTGAAGAGGGAGATCTGGAGAGTGAAATGAAAGAAAAAACAAAGCGAGAAGGCTTTAAAGAGGGAGAGATGGTATCATGAGGGAAGTACTATTTCCGAGTGGCAAAGTGGACTTGAAATTAGAATTATAAAAAATTATAAGAAAAAATATTATAAAAAATTATAAATTATGATTTAAAATTAAGAATAAATAAAAAAAACAAACGGGCTCAAAGAGATTAAGAGGAAGCGGAAAACAACAAAAGCAAAAGGAAGGACTTTTTGAAACTGAACATGAATTAATTACTGAGAGAGAGAGAGAAAGAGAGAGAAATGGCGCGTGGATTAAGACGAGCTGAGAGGAGCACGTGATGAGTGTCAGTTTCCTCGTCACTAGAAAAAAAGAGAAGAAAAAGTGCTCTATTGAGTTTGTGTCAGAACTTTGTAAATTAGGTCGTTTATTTGGACAGTTCAATTTATTAATTTAAGTTTTTAATTTAAATTAAAATATAATATTATGTGTTAGATGTGATTATTTTTTAGAGTTTTTTACTATAATAAAATTTAAATCAGTAAAAAAAATGAGGCCTTTATAAATTTAAATTTTTAATTCGAGTTAAAATGTGACATTTTCTTAAAACTTTTTATTATAATAAAAAAAGTTAGATGTGACATTTTTTAGAGTTTTTTATAATAAAAATTTAAAACTAAAAACTCGAATTGGTAAAATGAATGAGGCCTAAAATTAAACAAAAGAATATTAAAAAAAAAATTAAATAAAAGATTAATCTCATGAATGATCGGAGGTTTATCTCCTATTCAATTTGATCACTGAGGTCTTGTGACCTCTTAAAAATAGTCATATTTAACTTTTTTATTACAGTAAAAATCTCTCACATAAAGTCACATTTCAACTCGAATTAAAAACTCGAATCAACGAACTAAACGGACCCTGATTTTAAAAATGTTTCACATGGATCAGTTTAGTTCGCTGATTCGAGTTTTTAATTCAAGTTGAGATGTGATTTTATGTGAGCTTTTTACTGTAGTAAAAAGTTAGATGTTACTGTTTTTTAGAGTTTTTTACTATAACAAAATTTGAATTTTAAACTTAAATCAACGAAATGAATGAGATAGGATTTTGTTCTTTTTCAAATTTAGCTCTTTTATCGATTAGATATTAAGGCTCCGTTCATTTCACCGATTCGAGTTTAGAATTTGAGTTTTGTTACAGTAAAAAGTTCTCAGAAACAATCACATCTAACTTTTTTACTACAGTAAAAAGCTCTCACATAAAGTCACATCTCAACTCGAATTAAAAACTCAAATTAACGAACTAAACAGACCCTAAATATTTAATGAAATTGGTGTAAATTAAATATCAAAATTAGAAATAACTAAATTTTAAATATTATTTACGTAAAATTAAATTTTTATCTTTGTATTATTTTAATCTCTAAATTTTATAGGCTTGTTTAGTATATGAGTTTAAATTAGAGTTTTTAATTATGATTTTTTAAATTTTTATGAAAGAAAAATATTGTAGCAGTACTAAAATTTTGGGTTTGTATTGTAGCAAAATCTATATATCAAACATCACTTATATATTGCCAATTTTGATCCATAATGTTCACATATTTCAACAAATATTTAACACCTAGTTAATAGAATGACCAAAATTAAAATAAAATAAAATTTTAAAGACTAATTATATGACGTTTTAAAAGTCACAAACTAAAATAGAAATGAAGGTAAATTTTAAAGAGTATTGGTGGAATTAACTATAAAATAAATTATGACCATCAGAGAGAAAAAAATAAAATATGATATTGTCTCCTTAAAATAAAAAATTACTGAGGTTTGAATTGTTAAGATAAGATTTAATTATATAATATTAAGATAATATTTGACAAAAATTTAACAATTTAAAACTATAGCCATATTATATTAGAGAATAATATGAGAATTATATTATATTAGGATAAGCTTTTTTTATCCTATCAGAAAAAAAAATATATATATATATATATTCTTAAAAGGAGAAAATGCATATCAAAGCAGTTTAAAAAATACAAAAAAAAAAGAGAATTTGCTTTTAAGAGTACATGAGTTCGGACTTTTACTCATTACTCTTAATAAATATTCTTTTATTAGGGTAATTATTTGACTAAAAAGGTTATGAATCAAGAGTAAATAGTAAAAATTATAACTTGTGCACTTTTAAGAGCTATCTATCAAGATTACCCAAAAATACATATCAAAAGCAATATTCACGGCATGTTTAGTTCACGTGCTTAAGTCAATAAATTTGATTGTGAAACTAAATTTTTTGAGAGAACCATTGGTAGGAAGTTTTTTAATTCAAATTTTGTGTTCAAAAAGGGTATTTTAGCATAATCAGAATTATGAGTTCAAATGCGTGAAACAAACAAATCCTGATTCAAATCATGATTCGTGGTTCGCTACAGTATTTTTTCTCATAAAAAATACACGTAAATTTAGAATAATTCTGAATTATGATTCTGAATCCATGAATCAAACATCCATAATATTTTGTTATTATGTTTTTGAACCCCGGTTGGCGCAAAGACAATAAATTTCAAATTAAGGGCTTTTCTTTATGGTTTCATAGCCTTTGCAGTGTAGGCAAAAGCCCCTGCTCAAAAACTTGACCTTTTGCCGCCTATATTTATTCGTCTACAAAGAAAAACTTTTTGTTGCCTCATTCTCAAGCCAATATTGTTCCCAATAGACTGGATCTTGAATTGGTTATAACAAGACCACTCCTTTTATGCTCAAAAAACAACAACCCGAATAGTGAATATCGTCCTCTCTTTTCCAGAAAAGAGGCAAGCCATTTTTTTTTTTTGGCAGATTATTCAAACAAGTATAAGAAAGCTACTTCTGTAGTTGTCCACTATTTGCCCAGTTTCTAATAATGCGGAAGTTATTTAACTTTATCCTTCCCATTTTTGTTAATGGAAATGGTCAAAAAAAAAAAAAAAAAACTCTTGCTAGATTCAGTTGCTGCATATTAGAATAAGGGGTATTTGAATATGACGCCAAGTTGAAAAGCCCTCAAGATCATATTAGTATCCTAGGCAGTTAGTGATAAAGTTTTAGAGTAAATAATACACATCATGTGCTATTATTAGCAAAAGAGAATTCAGTATACAGATCATAGATTCATACAAAGGAAAATGATGTAAATCTTGTTTTCAATTATAGGATTAGGGGCATAACTTTTGAAAGCTTGTGAGAATCGTAGGTGACAAACAGAAGCGTCCAATGTACTTACAGCCTATTGGTTGGTACTTGGTAAACCCCACCAAGGAATTTCTTGCTTGAAGAAGTTGGCAGTAAAAAAATGACAATTAGTTGGACTTCGCAAACCGGTTTGACTACTTTTTAAACAATGTTGGTTAAAAGGGTTTTCAATATTTCAACACCTATGTTAGCTTATGCTATCCATTTTGTTTGGGTTTTTTATTTTATTTTATTTTTTATAGAATAATTGACATAAATAATTTTTAATTTTTTATTAAGTGATAATTTAATTTTTATTTTTAAATTTTAATAAAATGATCTCTTAATCTTATTAAATTAATACAATTAAATTCTTTCTGTTTACGTCTACGTCTGTCAAATTTATAACAAAAATGCACACATAACTCATCATGTGACCGTGGCTGCAATATCCAAACTTAATAAAACATCAATAAAAAAAACCCAAAAACTACATTAAAAAAAAATTGTGAACTCGTTTAGTTCGTTAATTTAAATTTTTAATTTTAGTTGAGATATGATTATTAACGACTGCTATAATACCATATTTGGGTGTCCCTCCGTCGTGGGTGTAAGGCAATGGAGAAGAAATTCATTTCTAAACAGAGTTTTTTTTCCTTCAAATGATACCTAATGTGCCCATCACAAGCACTTGATCTCATTTTATTGTGGATACAATCGACTTTTACCCATCTGCCCGGATTTGTTCGCGCCGGTGTGATCCAGCGGCTCCGGTCTTCTTCTCCGACAACGGAAGTGAAAGAAAGAGAAGGAGGGAGAGAGAGAGAGTTGAGAAGAGAAGATCCTTACTGGATCTCTCACGAGGCGCCGCCGGCAAGATCTCAAAATCAGATCTGGTTCCATCGGGAGAGAGAGAGAGACGAGAATAAAAGATCCCAACTAGATCTCTCACCAGGCGCCGCCGGCAAGATCTCAAAATCAGATACGGTTCCATCGGGATCTTGAGATTTGCTACTCACGATGGCGCGACTCTCCATAGCTTCTTATGGAAACGTCGCAAAGGGAAGCTCAGCGCGATGCCGGAATCACGAAAGGGAGAAATCACGGCACCGTTGTCGCCATGGCAGGAGAGCTTCGACTTTTGGTCGTCCAGCAACGTTTGCTTTTTTGGGCTTTGTTTCGGTTAGCTTTCTGGGTTTTATTAGCAATTGCTTTTTTTCAGTAATTTTCATTTAATTTCAAGTTTAAGATTATGTTATTACTAAATACCCTGTTGTATTGGATCACATGCATTGGACATGATTTTTTCTGTTAAATTTTTTACGGATTTAAATGAAAAAGACATAATTGTACTAATTTAATGACGTTAATGACTATTTTATTAAAATTAAAAGAATAAGAATTAAATTATCAGCTGTTAAAAAGGTTAGTGACTATCTATCAATTACCTTTTCTTATATAAAAAGTCTAAGGAGGGGACGATCAGCATACCTCCTCTGAACATGAGTCGTGTGACCAAAGGGGGGGCCCCTGACAGCAATGTTTGCATTTGGCTTACTTTGAATCAACCACTCCTCGAGAGAGAAATGCGTCACCCAGCCTCATCAAATGTGCTAGTGGTAAGATCATAGAGGTGTGGTCTTAGACACTCTCAATTGAGTACTAGGCTAGTAAAAAATAAACCTTTACATTTAATATCCTAAAAGAGTTACCAACACTCTGAATTTTTAACCACAAGCCAACCACAATGAGCCTTAACCACTAGTCACAACACTCAGTGGTATCTATTTTGTTTGGGTTGGTCTAAACTGCTAGGATATTAACATTAGAATTTGGAAAATAACAAACAATTTGTTACTAAAAGATTCATTTTATAGCTATCAAATTTGTATTATAAACTTTTTATGCTACATATTTTTGTAATATAAAGTGATTTTGACAAGTTCAAATTATCAGATTCTGACTCTACTCACCCTACCGGAGAAAGACCCTTTTTATTTGAAAAGACACCAAGGTGGTTTCTTAAAGGATATGGTTTGCAAGGACCACAATAAGTGGTGGAGCCACGTTGGGCCTAGGGGGCAGCTGCCCCCCCGGCCCAAGTAGCTCCTTTTAATCCAAACCCCAATAATAATTTTGTTTACAAACTACTTTCTAATTTGCCCCCGCTGAAATTTTTAATTTGTAATATTTGTATTAATCTGTTTAGAGAAGTTTCAGTTATACCCTAAAAATTGATTTTTGAAGTTTAAGATACTTGTATTTTAAATTTAAAATAGCAAATAACACAAAAATCAACCAAATATTATATAAATCCATAATTTTGTGAACCGTAAACTTCAAAAACTGAATTAAACTCAATTAAAATAGTTGTATTGTTATTTTAGTTAAAATTTAGGTTCACTTCATGTCCCTACAAATATTTTCTAACTCCGCCACTGACCACAATACCTTGTCAAGAATCTAAATCTTACTTTTAGTGTGAAACACAATGAGGCTTTGAGGATTTTGGATGACTTTCTTGATTATCAAATCACGTTAAAATTACAATAGAAAACAAAAATAATTATTCAGACTTGATACAAATCTAACGGTCTAAAACATTTTACTTTCGATAGATTAATTTTTTATATTTTACCAGAGAATTCTTCCAACTATATATTAATACCTTCTCCAAGCTCTATTCATACCTTGAACTTGATGTTGAAAATAGGCCTCATTAATCTATTCATCATTGACTGTCTTAAGCTAACTATTTGACTTAAATGCCTGGGAAAGTTATGGTACTCCGTAGGTGCATCCCAAGATAATAGATTTATGTACCTAGCCAATCAGAAGCCTTCTGGTTGAGCAGCCTTTAATTCATTATGTCTTAATTGCCAGAATGAAAATAGTAGCAAGACCGCAGCTTATTATATAGCTCTCAGAAAACAGTAGTAGATCTCCCAAGTCGCTTTCCAAAATTTCATCTTAAGCAAGTAATTGGTATCTAACGGGTCGTTTGATACATGTTGTCAAACTCAAATCATGATTTTGTTATAATGTTTTTCTCTTATAAGGAATTTGAATTAAAAAACTTTTCGTTCTCTCACAAAGAATTTGAATCAAAACCCAAATCATAGTTCAAATACACTTTCTAAACGAGCCTTAATAAAATTTAAAGATTTTGTTCTGATATAAGTAGGCAATTAAGTTTTGACTCTTTGAAAACAACCCTAGAAGCCATAACTCAAGGAATAATCTATTCAAGCACATAACTTACAGATAGCAAGAACCTAGATCTTGATTCCTTTAATACCTGGAAGAATTTTCCATCTTTATAGGATATATATATACATACGTATATAAATGTTATTATATGTTTTCCAAGATTATATGTGGTAAGAATGAAATGATTCAGGGTAGCCATGTGGAAGGATTATTGGGTAATGTAAGCAAAGACTAATTATTAAGACTGTCTTTGGATTTTGCTCCATATAAACTATGATTATTTGCAGTGTTGGAATAAACGAAGTGTTGGGTAAGTACTAACAGGTGATGGCTTTAAACTTGGACCCTCCACTTGATCATGACCAAAAAATGGAACTAACCGACCAAAAACATCATGAGGGAAAAAAAAAGGGGGAAAAAAAGAGAGGAAAAAGTTTAGCATAATTGTTGTAAAGTCTTTCCAAGGTGGTCCAGCGGTTCGGGAGCTGCTGGGCCTGTAAAAAGACAAACATACATGACAATATGCACAAACAAATTAGATATCAGAAAATTTAGCATTTAGTTTTAGAGTAATGCTAAACGAAATGACAAATGTGATAAAAGAAAATCTCGACCGTTGATTCATGTTGGTCCTATAGTTGAAAAACATGGATCTCAAACTAGTAAATGTTGGAATATTTTTATGTGAACTTCTATAATCATAATAATTCACTCTGTAATTAATTAAAACATCTTATGGATAACTGTGTTAATGTGAATTAACACATGCATGTTTGTTAAATATCGGTTTATAATGGGATGAACATTTATTTTATTAACTCGCTTGAGGCATATGAACTCTCTCTATCTCATAATATTTGATCAGCCCATTGGACCTTATATCCTCTCTAATGAATATTGGTTAAAAGCTATTAGTGCCCAATTGGTTTGGTTTAAGAGAGGCAGCACCCTTTCTTTTGTTTTTGGTGTGCTTGTAGGGGCTTTTGGGGTGTGGCTGAACGGTGGAGAGAGGGAGAGATAGGGAGGAGCTCAAGAGCACCTCTTGCCATTCTTCATCATGTTTGTAGGTTCTCCATTGATTCCGGCCGCCCATTGGTGGATTCCGGCGACCGTGGACGACGCATTTCGCTGTCTACCGGAAGAGGTAATCTTCCTAATGTATGCCTAAATCTCAAATAAGTTTTTATGGTATTTTCGGATTTATAGCTAGATTATTATTTTTTGATCTTGTTTAGATTGTGTTGAGATCATTAAAATCTAGCAAATGGTATCAGAGACTAACTTGTTGGATTTGAGGCTACAGTTTTATTTTTATTTTGTTTTGGTTTACTACACGTTCAAGCTCCTCCGTGGGGTTTTGGTTTTTATGGGTTTTTTGAGTGAAATTGATGTTTGAAAACCAAAGAGAATGAAATTTAGAACAAAACCCATCTAAGAACGTCAAAAATGGACCACCGGAGCTTAGTTTTCCGGCGGGTCGGGTCGCGGATCCGATCGGATCTTTTCTGCAAAAACCAAAGCTCATGGAAGCTCCAAACGTCATGTTGTTTCATCCTTGCGAAAAATGACGGGTGCGTTTGGAACTCGTTCCAAAATAATTTTATTTTTTGTATAAAAATGAAAATGAAAACGTTTTCATTTTCATTTTGGAATCATTTCTGAAAATGTGTTTGGTAGTTTTATTCTGAGATTGATTTCAGTTTAAAAAAAATTAAAATTGTGTTTGGTGGTTTAATTTTAAAAACATGTAATAATATTTAAAATTAAAATATATTAAATAAATAATAATATTAAATATCTGCAAATAAGATGGGAGAAAATGAAAAGGAAAATGAAAACGGATTTAATCCGTTTTTAGAAAAAAGTGAGTTTTGGGAAAAATTCAAAAACGTTCTTGTTTTTGGTTTTGGTACGGATCCTTCCCAAACGCATTTTCCTTCCCCGTTTCAATTTTTTCTCCTCGGAAAATGTGAAAAACGAAAACAAAAATGAAAACAAACGGGCACGACATGTCGTTTGCAACTGTCGGTAAATCAGGAATGTTAGGTTAGGATTTGATTTTTGAATGATTTAAGAAAAACAAGTAATAGAATAAAATTCTTGATTATAAGGGATCCTAGGGTTAGCCGTGTATGCTCTTTTTTTCTATTTAAATGTGTGTTATTTTCTCTAGAATGAATAAGATGAATCAGAGAGTAATTCTCTCTTTCCTGCCTCTGTGATTTTCTATATGGTATCAAAGCCTAGGGCTCGATTATGAATTTTAAAGCCGCCATGGTTGGCTCTGGTTCAGCCACTTCAAATGCCACTAGTGGTACGACTTCATCAGAGGCAGTTTCACAACCAATTCCGGCTGTTTCTTTCTCTGACCATTCCCTCAAATCACCATTCACAAATTGAATGGAAAGAATTACCTTGAGTGGTCTCAATCTGTACGTCTGGTGATCGACGGCCAAGGGAAACTCGGGCACCTGACTGGCGAAGTAAAATCGCCAGCCACCAATGATCCAAAATACAGGTAGTGGCATTCAGAAAATTCCATGGTGACTGCTTGGCTAATCAACTCGATGGACCCCGTTGTTGGAAAGCCCTTCATGTTCTTGCCGACGACCCGTGATGTCTGGGAGGCAGTTTGGGAAACTTATTCCGATTTGGACAACCACTCACAATTGTTCGAATTAAACACTCGAATGTGGAAGATGCAGCAGGGTCATGCAGCAGGGTGATTGTGAGGTAACAGCCTACTATAATGATATGATGACAGTTTGGCAGGAATTGGATATGTTTGAAGATGAACAATGGAAAAATTTGAATGACAGTGCTTGGTACAAAAAGAAGATTGAGAGAGACCGGGTATTTGTGTTCTTGGCTGATTTGAATAAAGAACTTGATGAGGTTCGAGGACCGTATATTAGGGAAAAAACCCTTGCCAACGATAAGAGAAGTGTTTGCAGAAGTGCGTAGAGAAGAAGCACGGCGGCAAGTGATGTTGAATAACATCGACGAACCAAAAATAGATGGCGAGGGATTTGCCCTTGTGGTTCGAGGCACAGATTCAGAAGGAGACAGGCGTGGAGGTAAGTAGATGCCTTGGTGTGACCATTGTAGGAAGGCGTGGCATACTCGGGAGAATTGTTAGAAACTACATTAAACGATGATTTTCAAAAATTGTTGTCTAATATACCATATTAGACGACAATTTTCAAAAAACCATCGTCTAATATACCACATTAGACAATGTTTTTTTAAAAACCATCGTCTAATGTGTACATATAGATTTTCAAAACACGAAAATCTCCGTTCTGTGTTTTTAAGCACATTAGACAACAGTTTTCTAAAAAGGGTCATTAATCAGGCGTCATCTAATCTACTATATATTTGTAGTAGTGTTGGGGTTAGGCGGCTCTTCTCACCTTGCTTGTAGCAGGGAAGTGTTGAGCCCTTCTTGCCGCCCCTGCTCGCGAGTAAGCAGCAATTAGGTCTTACTTTTAGCGAGCATAAGGGCGGGTTTTGCTCAGCTGTGCGGTCATGATCATCCATTTGCCTTCAAGGCTTCTTTCAGTTATGAAAGCCTTGGGGGCATAAAGAGGCTTCTGAGGCATGAGAGCCTTTAAAGTATGAATGGGCGGGAAACCAGCAAACTGGAAGAAAAGACCCGGCAGTGATACTAAGTCAGGGGGAGATGTCCGCGCATTCCAAGCAAGCCGCACGGATCCAGAGCAGGAATCTCCATTAGCACCTCTTCCTTTTACAAAGGAACAGATAGAGCACCTACATAAAATGTTTCAGTCCCAATCTTTAGGAAATTCTAACTCATCTTGTTCTCTAGCACATTCAGGTAACTCTTTCACTTGCAGCCATTGCGTGTACCAAGTCTAATGGCTCTTGGATATTAGATTTAGGTGTTACCCCAATCATATGACCGGTACTTCACAATTATTTTCTTCATATACACCTTGTGCAGGGAATCAAAGAGTTAAAATTGCAGATGGCTCATTTGCTATTGTTGCTGGGAAAGGAACAGTTACTATTTCCCCTTCTCTAATTCTAAAAAATGTTTTTCATGTTCCCCATTTGTCATATAACCTCTTGTCTATCAGTAAATTGACTCTTCATCATAATTGTCAAGTTAATTTTTGGTCTTCTCATTGTGAATTTCAGGATTTAACCTTAGGGAAGATGATTGGGGGTGCTAAACTGGATAGTGGTCTCAACCTCTTCAATAACGGATCTACTTTTGGAAGACAAGATCAGCAGACCTGTTTCAATTCTATTTATGTTTCTAGTGACAGTAAGATTATGTTATGACATTATCGATTAGGACATCCAAATTTTCAATATTTAAAGCATTTGTTACCCAAGTTATTCATGAATAAAAATCCATATGTTTTTCGATGTGAATCTTGCGAATTAGCAAAACATCATCGTGCTGTTTTTCCATCTCAACCATATAAAAAATCAAAACCATTTACCATGATTCATAGTGATATTTAGGGTTCTTCCAGAGTGCCAACCTTTTCTGGAAAACACTGGTTTGTTACTTTCATTGATGATCATACTAGAGTCACTTGGGTCTTCCATTTAAAAGAAAAATCTGATGATGAAACCGTGTTTAAAAATTTTTATAATATGGTTCAAACACAATTTCAGACTCAGATTAAAATTTTCCGAAGTGATAATGGAAAAGAATTTTTTAACAATGTGTTTAGGAATTTTTTTGCCGGGAAAGGGATTGTACACTAAGTTCTTGTAATAATACACCTCAACAGAACGGGGTGGCTGAAAGAAAAAACAGACATCTCCTTGAAGTTGTTAGAGCTATAAGTTTTAAAACTAAGGTTCCTAAGTACCTTTGTGGAGAAGCAGTTTTAACAGCCACTTATTTGATTAATAGGCTGCCTACAAGAATTTTGAACTTTAAAGCACCAATTAAGGTTTTCACTGAATGTTTTCCCACCACTTGACTAACAACAGATATTCCCTTAAAAAATTTTGGAAGTGTGGCTTTTGTTCATAATCATGATTCTAGATGTTCTAAGCTTGATCCAAAAGCACATAAGTGCATTTTTGTAGGCTATCCTACAAATCAGAGAGGGTATAAATGTTTTGATCCGGTTTCCAAAAAAATGTTTGTTTCTATGGATGTCACATTTTTTGAAGGATAGTCCTACTACAGCAATTCCCATCTTCAGGGGGAGAACACTAGTGAAGATGATTTTCTAGATGGTTCAATGTTTGAGTTTATTCAAGATGATGTTTCCCACAAACAATTACCCAAAGAGAATGGTATGGAAAATACAAAGTCAGTGGAAACAAATGAATTAAATGTTGAAATTATTGAATCTACCAATGAACAACCTGTGGTAATGCTATCTCAGAATCAAAATACTGAAACAACAGAGATGTGTGCGAAACGGTTTAAAGGTCTTGTTTATTCAAAGGAGTACCAAGCACAGAAAAAAAGAGGCCCAATCCCGCAGCGCCACCAAGAGTCTAATCAGAGGTTAGATCATGAAATTCGTGATGACTCTTCAATAGTTCCTGAGAATAATCCTCCAGGTAATTCTGAGTCAAACCATTCTAGTCAACTTGATCCTCTCATTGCTCTTAGGAAAAGTGTTAGGTCTTGTACAAAACATCCGTTGTCAAATTTTGTGTCTTACAAAAGTATTTCACTCTCATATTGTGCCTTTATTTCACAAGTGTCAAGTGTGGTTATTCCTAATAGTGTCCAGGAGGCTCTAAATGTTCCTAAGTGGAAAGGAGCGATCCTTGAGGAGATGAGAGCTCTGGAGAAGAATGCTACTTGGGAGAAAGTGGATCTGCCAGATGAGAAGATAGTTGTTGGCTGTAAATGATTATTTACCGTGAAGTACAACTCAGATGGATCTTTGGAAAGATACAAGGCTCGCCTTGTGGCTAAAGGCTTCACTCAGACTTATGGAGTGGACTACTCATAGACTTTTTCTCCAGTGGCAAAGCTAAATACAGTTTGGGTACTCTTGTCTGTTGCTGCTAATCTTGATTGGCCTCTGAATCAACTGGATGTGAAGAATGCTTTTTTGAATTGAGACTTAGAGGAAGAAGTCTATATGGAACCTCCACCGGGCTTTACTGAGAAGTTTGGAACCAAGGTGTGCAAACTAAAGAGGTCTCTATATGGTCTTAAACAGTCTCCCAGAGCTTGGTTTGAGAGATTTACAAAGTTTGTTAAGAACCAAATATATACACAGGGACAATCAGATCACACTCTCTTTACAAAGAAATCTACCAAAGACAAGGTGTCTGTCTTGATTGTCTATGTGGATAATATAATTTTGACTGGAGATGATTTAGAAGAGATGATTAGACTGAAGCAGAGCCTAGCCAAGGAATTTGAGATTAAAGATCTAGGCCAACTAAAATACTTCCTTGGAATGGAGGTGACAAGATCAAAAAGGGACATTATGGTGTCGCAGCGGAAGTATATTTTAGATCTCTTGAAGGAAACTGGAGTGAGTGGTTGCAAACCTTCGGATACTCCAATAGAAGCTAATGCTAAACTTGGAGATGTAAAAGATGGTGTTCCAGTAGACACGGGGAGATACTAAAGATTGGTTGGAAGATTAATCTACTTGTCACACACACGTCCTGACATCGCTTTCGCTGTGAGCATGGTAAGTCAGTTTATGCATTCCCCATATGAAGAACATCTAGAAGCTGTGCATTGAATTCTTCGTTATCTAAAAAGCACACCCGGAAAATGACTCTTCAAGAAAAATGAGAAGAGAGGAATTGAGGTATATACATATGCTGATTGGGCAGGTTCAATCACTGATAGAAGGTCAACATCAGGCTACTGTACATTTCTATGAGGTAATTTAGTCACTTGGAGAAGCAAGAAGCAAAGTGTAGTCGCTAGAAGTAGTGCTGAGGCAGAATTCAGATCAATGGCTCAAGGAGTATGTGAGGTTCTTTGGCTAAAAAGATTTTTGGAAGAGCTTAAGAGACCAATAAGTTTTCCTATGAAGTTGTATTGTGACAACAAAGCGGCTATTAGTATTGCTCATAACCCAGTTCTACTTGACAAGACGAAACATGTTGAGATTGATAGACACTTTATAAAAGAAAAACTTGAAGAAGGAATAATTTGTACTCCATTTGTACCCACCACACAGCAAGTTGCAGACGTTCTGACTAGGGGTTTGGTGAGACAGGCATTCGAATTTCAAGTGAGCAAGTTGGGCACGATGGATATCTTTGCACCAACTTGAGGGGGAGTGTCGGTAAATTAGGAATGTTAGGTTAGGATTTGATTTTTGAATGATTTAGGAAAGAATCAAGTAATAAAATAAAATCTATGATTATAAGGGATCCTAGGGTTAGCCGTGTATGCTCTTCTTTTCTATTTAAATGTGTGTTATTTTCTCTGGAATGAATACGATGAATCAGAGAGTAATTCTCTCTTTCCTGTCTCTGTGATTTTCTATAGCAACATTTAACAGCGGTTGTCGTATTGGTGAAACGACATGTCGTTTCTGGGGACCCAAAAAAAATTTTTTTTTGCTGAACTTTGACCGGTTTGTACGAACACGTCCGAAGTCCGTTTTAACTGCCGTTTTCACCGTTGCGCTCCGTTTTTCATTTCCTACCCAATTAAATGATTTATTTTGAGTTTGGGCTACCATAAAATCATGTTTTAATATTTTTATATTATTGATTGTATATTTTTATGGGTGACTAATTCTCATAATTTTCAAACAAATTTTTTTTGGGCATTTCATATACAATTTGTTTGATGATTGACGCCATAAAATTTATATTATGTTGTTATTATTATATGGCATATTTAATTGTGAGAATTCGACAATAGTGAATGTTTATGTACTCGCATGTCGTGAGTCTAAACATGTCAAATTGTCTCGGTTATTATGTTACGGAGCTCTCTCACAAAATTTAACATTTCTTTAAAAAAAAAAAGGCATTGGGATACGCGCACTCCTTACATGGATGCACATGTGCTACCAGAAAAGATTTTTATTTAAATATTTGTTTATTTTAATGATTTTTCATATATTTTCTGGGTAGTTTTAATTCTCACTATTTTGATACCTAAAATTTTAGGGCATGTTTGTTACTCCATATTATATGGTCATATTTTATTTGTTCTCCCACATAATTTAATATTTTGGTAAATAAAATTTAGACATATAATATGGATGTTTGTTTAAATTTTGAAATGCCCATTTTGTGTTTAATGTTTTAATGCCTAATTATTTGCATAAGCATACATGGTCTCTTTTGTGTTAAAGTGAGAATGAAAATTTTAATTAGAAGCTAATGTGCTATTATAAAGCTTAAGCTATAAGTTTATCTATAATTTATTTATTATTGCTATCATTATTATTTGATATCTTGTTTTATGTGAATATCATGTTTTTTTGATTATGCTATCCAAGTGAGAGAAAATTAGAAACATTTTTTTTTTTTGTGGATTAGCATAATCACTAACTCACATACTATTATCAAATAATAAATTGTGGGATTATATGGATAAACTTAATTTGTTGATTATGTTCAGAAAGTCTATACGAGTAATGGAATTATCTTATCGATAGTTTTATTGTTTGGTAGGACTGCTTGAGTCTTATTGGAGCTTAAGCTTGTTGTCTTTATCCATGTATTTTGTTTACATATTATTAGTTGACATTTTGTATTATGCATGCAGCCCAAGTGGGAGAATATTATGAATGTTTATGTGTGGACTTGCATAATCACTAAACTCATATTATAGGCAAATAATATATTGGAGTGTTAAGGATAAATGTATGTATTTACCATATTGCTAAGATTTATACGGGAAATTAAATTATCCTATCGATAATTAATTGTTTGATAGGATGCTTAGACCGGTGAAGGAAGTTTATTGGATGTCATGAACCGCATAATCTTTATTACCCTATCGGTGATGGATTGATGCATTTGGTTGTGATGTTTGATGAATTGTCCTTACCTGTGAAAGAGTTCTATTCTTGCTCAACGGACTCTAGCATAATGATCATATTGGTTTGGATCATTAGGAAGGCTAAGTAAAGGGTAAATTACATGATTTTATTTTACATGCCTATTGTTGGTTGTCTCTGTTGTTTTCTTTAACCTTGAGCAATCCTCAAGCATAATGATGGTGTGTTCTATTTTTGTAAAGAGAAATTGTAAAGGCTGCATTGTTATTGAAAACACGCCTATAAACAACATGTTGATAGATCCACTAAATGCTTACCTATTAAGTGTTTTAAGAACACGCATCTCACTCGGGACTATAAGGAGCCTGTAGTTGTATTGAGTTAGTGGTAGTTTACTGTCATTTATGTGTGACATGTTGTTATTGATAAGGATTGCTTATGCCTCAAATAATACATGCATATTCATGGATCTATCACTTTATGTGTGATGTTGTGTTGACACACTTTTTAGTTGGCAAAGTGACAAGTGGAAAAGAGACATCTAGTTTTTAGTCTCTATCATTGTTTTTGATCCATATATTAAAGTTGTCATCATGCTTAGATGAATATCTAACGCCTGATTATGTATAATGATTGTATCTTGTCGATCTGTTATTATACATGATTGTTTTAGGTTTGTGTTTATTATGTGAGATTCTTAGTTGATGCTTATACTGTGATGAGTGAATGTTTGTTGTATGATTATGTCATCCAAGTGGGAGATTGTTGGAATATTTTTATGTGGACTTCTATAATCATAGTAATTAACTCTGTAATTAATTAAAGTATCTTATGGATAACTGTGTTAATGTGAATTAACACATGCATGTATGTTAAATATCGGTCCATAATGGGATGGACACATGTTTTATTAACTCGCTTGAGGCATATGAACTCATTCTATCTCATAATATTTAGTCAGCCCATTGGACCAGTTATCCTCTCCAATGAATATTGGTTAAAAGTCCTTAGTGCCCAATTGGTTTGGTTTAAGAAAGGCAGCACCCTTTCTTTTGTTTTTGGTGTGCTTGTGGGGGCTTTTGGGGTGTGGCCGAACGGTGGAGAGAGGAGGGAGAGATAGGGAGGAGCTCAAGGCACCTCTTGCCATTCTTCATCATGTTTCTAGGTTCTCCATTGATTCTGGCCGCCCATTGGCAGATTCCGGCGACCGTGGACGACGCCTTTCGTTGTCTACCGGAAGAGGTAATTTTCCTAATGTATGCCTAAATCTCAAATAAGTTTTATGGTATTTTCATATTTATAGCTAGATTATTATTTTTTTGATCTTGTATAGATTGTGTTTAGATCATTAAAATCTAGCAGCAAATGTATTATAATTTGAACTCGTATTACTTGTCAATGCATTTAGCATTTATCTTAGTTTTAATTTACGTCCACCATTCTAGTTCGGATTCTCATATCGTTAAGGTCATGGGAAAAATATATATATATATATATATATATATATATATGTATATTTGAGTTATGGGGGTCTTATTTTCATACATATGCAAAAAGAACACAGTTTTGTTCAAGGTTGGTGCATTTGAAAGGCCTGTGTCTGGGCTCTTTATGGGCTAGTGCCGTGTCAGTACTACGGGCTTTATAGATAAGGCCCAACATTGATCGTTCTGGTGCGCTAGGTCAACCTGGCGCCGTAACAATACAGGACTAGACCACATTGAATATTATATTGTAGCGGGACGACCCGGTCCAATTGAGACCTCTATAGGAGAGTGTCCTGCCCACCTCTGAGGCCTCGTTGGCTGACCCCTAGGGCCTTGTTGCCTTGCTGCCTAGGTGCCATAGGCCTATGAAAAGGGTCTTAATGAGGGGAGCCGCTTGGTGTACGACTCTCCACCATCTTCGTCATGCGATGTGCTAAGTGAGCCACCTATAGTGCAAAGTGTGCATGCAGAGTCCTGGCACATGGGCGACCATGAGGGTGCCATGAGTCTCCATAAGTCAAGATATCTTGTGGATAGTATTGACCTGCGGGACCGATATTGCGGAGGCCTTACGACCAGGAGGTTAAACTATGTGCTTTCAGTCCGCGTGTAGATTCCCCAAGCGGAGGACATGGTGAGACATCTAAGGGCCCTGTGGTACGTCGTAGGCACCCGAGAAGCCCAACGTGAGTTTGCTCATGGGTTGGACAGACTCATGGGAGACTCGATAGTCAGCATGACACAAAGGGGAAATCAGATACATGACCTGGGAGGCCTAGTGTGGGACTGCAAAGTCAGAGATGAGTTGCTTGGGCGACATGCTTCCAGATTTAGAGCTTGTTGGTATGGGTACTCAGCCTAAGGACTTAAGGAACCCTTACGGCTGTGGTGCACAACAGACGCGCCAACGATTGAGCCAGAGCAGATGGAAGATATGTCGGTTGGCCTTGGGTCAAGATGTCACAAGTTGGCGAGTGTTGAAGGTGTTGGCCCTCAGCACGTGGATGCAGCATGGCTGTTTGCATGCCCGAGTTAGATGTGAGTGATGCTCATAGGTGTGAGACGGGATGCATGCGCACAAGAGCGCTTAAGCCTAAAAGATGGCTTGATTGTGAGGAAGATTGGCCTTGACTCGAAGAGTCTTGGCACTGCATGGTCGTATTCCACAACCTAAAAATCCCGAACCGTGACAGGAAGGGTTGAGATTCTCTCTTACATTATGTTGACCACAAAATTTGCATAAAAGAACTTGGTCAATAATTCGTCCCAATATGGGGCAATCAAATACCTCCAAATTACCTGTATCAAGGAAGTCCCAAGCACAAATTCGTTCAACAAAAAAAGAAAATTGTGAGAATAAAGATTTTCCCATCAAACTAAATAGCTGTCTCTCTCTCTCCAACTGGATAAAGTGACCTTGAATTGTAATGGAAGATTAGCAAATGGTGATTACAAGCAAGAAAAAGTAACGAACATAAAAAGATGGACATGACTAACTTGTATATTCACAACACATTGGAGGACCCTCAAATTCGACTGCTTAGGCTGGCCCCCTTTTTTTTCTTTTCATATTAGGTAATATTGACAAATACTCTTTAAAAGTACATGAATCAAGATTTTTATCCTTTACTCTTGATTCATAACATTTTTAGTCAAATAATTACACTAATAAAAAGATATTTATCAAGAATAAAGAATAAAAGTCCATACGCATACTCTAAATTCTCCATTTTTTCTTTCATATTTCCTTTGGGATGGCCGATGGGCTTATAAATGGTGGAGCCACCAAATATGGCAGTCTGCGGCTTCACCAACCATGATGCATTCCATTCGTCAACTCAATTGGCTTCTAGTGATAGGCTCCGCTAGGCGCTCTAACAGTCTTTTTTCTTTCCTAATAAAAAAAAAGAGCTTCCTAAGGGTAGTGTAGGCCTCATTCAGTTCGCTTTTGAGTTTTTAATTTGAGATGAGATGTAATTTTGTGTGAGAGAGCTTTTAACTATAGCAGTAAAAGTTAGAAATAATTTGTTGTGAGAACTTTTAACTGTAGTAAAATTGAAATTAAAAACTTGAATCGGTGAAATAAACGAGACTATATGTTTAAAATAATCTGACGGGTCATAACTACGAAAAAAGAAGAGATTGTGAAAAGTGAAAACAGTCGGGGAGTTGAGAGAACAATTTTGGTGCAAATTACTCGTACGCTTTATTATGACATGAGAAGCTCATCACCTCTATTACAAAAACAACCTCTTTTCCTCACTTTTTTTGGAAGATACAAGGGTAAAAAAGCAATGGCAGGTGACCACACTAGATCAACCCCAGATACCGACAAAAGATCACCTGTGGCCATGTGTTGTGACTGTGGTGAGAGGGGAACAGTCCAAAGGAAATGGATCTTTCGATTGCTCCCGAGACTTGAGAATGGCTTTCAATACACTCGTAAATCATTGTTTCCACTCTAGACAAAAGAACGGATCTGTAACACCCCTAGGTGGGAGTTACGCAATAAGAATAAAATACGAGGGATAAACGAAAATAAAAATAAAATATAACTCCTGAAATATAAACGACAAGTGCCCATGGGACTTTTAACGAAAAACTCATGATTAAAATCACAACTCGACAAAGAAAATTAAACCAGAAATCCACAGTACAATATAGCACCAAGTAAAATACTAAAATAATACAACCATCATCAGTCACATCCATGTTGAAAACAACCCCGTCAGAATCTTACATAAAAGAAGAAGACCAAAAGAAGGGATAGGTCTCCAACACGTGCACACTGTGAGACGTCTACTCCTCGTCTGAAAGATTACACTGCACACCACCTGGGGATAGGAAGAGAAAAGGGGTGAGCATGAAATGCTCAATAGGAGGACTATCACTCACCTTTAGTTTTATTTAGTTTTCCAATTAAACCTGCATGGTTAGTAGTTTTTATGTTTTATGTATAATGAGTCAGATGATCAGTATCAGTGAGATAACCCAATCCGTACGCTCGTGACAAAAAAATCCCGAAGGGCGCGGTGATTTAGAGGCACTGATAGCAAGGAGCTCTATCTCGGCGTCCCTACCAGATCAGTTCTCGAACCACGGGCAATGGTGAACTGTCGTTCCGAGCCCTCACCAAGACGCAACCATTGTACAGTAACCTTGGGGATTCTCAACCCTGGAGAGCGTCATCACCTCTCCCCTCTTTTACCTTTTCGGGTTCACACCCAGGGATGGTGAACGGCCACACCTACTGTTAGCACACTATCTCACGATCGTGTCTGGTTTACATTCTCCTAACCATGTTTTTGTGTAAGGTTCTAAAATTATGTCAAAATCTCTTGGCCACGCTGTACATTACAGGACGGGCCCCCTAATGGTTATGTTTCAAGTCATGTCGTATAACAGTAATAAATAAGTTTGATATACAATTTCAATCTTCTCAAATTTAACAAAATAAATTAAATTAAATTAAATTCCACAAAAGTTAAGTAATAGGACCCCTACCTCAAAACGGATCGTCAATCGGAAGTCGAGAAGCTGAGAAACGAAGCTTCGCCGGAATCCGGCCACCAGCGGCGGCGGTGGCGGCGGCGATACGGCGGCGGAGCTTCCCGGTGAAGAATCTCGCGGCGGACTTGGGTCCTACCCCCCCTAAATCAATAGTTCTGAATCCAATGGCGATGTCAATTTTACCAAATTCGGCCTCTAACAACACGGATCGAGATCCTCAATTCTGGCTGAATTTTGAGTCTTGAATCTTTGTTTTTCAGCCACGGATCTTCAAAATTGATTGAGGGCTTTCATTACCCGTGAGATTCTGAGTATTTTGACACCAAGATCACGAGGATCCAACGGCTAGAT
>NW_010360436.1:28491-34856 GCF_000414095.1 Morus notabilis
GCGGGAAATCCGACCACCACGGGCGGCGGTGCTTCGGTCAGAATCAAGCCGTGCTGCTGGTACGGTTTTCTTCGTCTCTTCGCTCTGAGTCTATTGGGATCAGAATCACCTCAATCGGACACCGGACGACGAATATATCACGATCGGAAGTTTGGGTGTTTTTCAAAACTTTGGCCGGCGAGTGTGGCGTCGTCCGGCGGAGGTGGGGCGGCTGGAAGACACCAATCCGGACTCAGCTCGACGAGATCTTTCCAACGAGCCGGGAGGTGTCGAAAACGGACGCCGGAATCTCGCCGGAGGTGGGTCGGCCGTGCGTGGAGAAAATGAGAGAAAATGAGAGAAAATGAAGAGAGGGAAAATGAGGGTTTTCTGATTGGTGAGGATGAGGAACACGCTCAAGTGGCACTAAATGACAGGTTGGGTATGCTGACTGTCAAAATTTTCATTTTTAACCCCACATTTCTCTTAAATTCAAATTCTGGCCTAGATTTCTAAAATTTTCACACTTAAGTCTTTAAAAATTACAAATTGACCCCAAATAAATTTTGGGTTTTACAACTTCATCCCCCTTGGGAAATTTCGTCCTCGAAATTACAATTACAACTGTATTCAGAATAGATAAGGGTAATTTTTCTGCATTTCTGACTCAAGCTCCCAAGTAGCTTCCTCATCTCCATGATACTGTCATAGAACTTTTACCAAGGGTATCTCACGACGACGCAGAGTCTTAATCTCACGTTCTAAAATCCGAACAGAAAACTCCTCGGAAGTCGTGTCTACCTGGATCGGGACATATGTCCATGTTATTATCTGAGACGGATCTGGTTCGTACTTCCGTAGCATCGACACGTGGAAGACGTTATGGACATGAGACAATTGGGATGGCAGGTCTAGGCAGTATGCAACTGATCCAATTCGTTCTAGTATCTGAAATGGCCATGTGTATCTCGGTGCAAGCTTGCCTCAAACACCAAAACGAGAAACATCGCGTTTTGGGGTCACTTTTAAGAACACAAAATCTCCAATCTCGAACTCCAACGGTCGTCTCCGGTTATCTGCATAACTTTTTTGTCGACTCTGAGCAGCTTTGAGGCGATCATGAATAAGTTGAACTCTATCTGTTGTTTCCCGTACAAACTGAGGCCCGAGATTAATGTGTTCTTCTTTCTCAGCCCAACATAAAGGAAATCTGCAGGGTCTACCATACAGAGCCTCAAATTGAGTCATTCCAATGCTAGCTTGATAGCTGTTATTGTAGGCAAATTCAGCATTTGGTAAGTACTCACCCCATCTGCCTCCAAAGTCCAAAATACAAGCGCGAAGCATATCTTCAAGAATCTATATGACCCGCTCTGATTGGCCATCAGTCTGGGGATGAAAAGCGGTGCTAAATCTCAGCTCAGTTCCCAAAGCATTCTGTAATCCTTTCCAAAACTTAGAGGTGAATCGAGCGTCACGATCAGAGACAATAGACATAGGGACACCATGTAACGTAACTACCCTCTCGAGGTACAATCGACACAGCTTGGGAACCTTAAATCAGCTCTTATGGGAATAAAATGGGCAGTCTTCGTCAAACGATCCACGACAAGCCATACAGCATCATACCCCTCTTGGGTTCTAGGTAATCCCGTGACGAAATCCATTGTCACGTGGTCCCACTTCCAATCAGGAATAGGTAAGGGCTGCAACTCGCCACCAGGTCTCTGATGATCCGCTTTGGCCTGTTTACATATTGCAGATTTAGCCACAAAATTGGCAACGTCGCGTTTCATTCTGCGCCACCAGTATTGCCTTTTCAAGTCCATGTACATTTTAGTGCTCCCAGGGTGAATGAAAAACTTAGAGCGGTGAGCCTCATACAACACGGCATCTCAGAGATCAGGATCATTCGGAACCACAAGTTTCCCTCTCCGAAGGAGGAATCCCTCTGGACTTACCTGCCATTCCTCAATCTGTTCTCCACTTTGAAGCTGGTCCCAAACTTCACCAAGTTCTTCATCATGCCATTGCCCTTGCTTTACCAGTTGTATCAAGGTAAGAGTTGCCACAATGTTGAAGACACATGCCTTGTAACTGTCCTCATAGTACTACAAATCAAAACTCCCAATGGTAGCTAACCTATTCCAATCTTCAAATGCCAAACTAGCCAAGACTCCATGGCTTTTCCGGCTCAAAGCATCTGCTACAACATTAGCTTTTCCTAGGTGGTACTGAAGATTGAAATCGTACTCTTCCATATACTCTATCCATCTTCGTTGTCTCAAATTCAAATCTCGTTGGGTGAACAGGTACTTGAGGCTTTGATGGTTAGTAAAAAGCTCGAATTTTGCACCGTAGAGATAACACCTCCAAATTTTGAGTGCAAAGATCACTGCAGCTAGTTCTAAGTCGTGGGTAGGGTAATTCACCTCATAGGGTTTCAACTGTCGTGAAGCATAAGCTACCACTCGACCTTCCTGCATCAACACACATCCCAATCCATTCCTAGAAGCGTCGGTAAACACTGTGTAGGGCTCGTTGCTACTAGGGACTATGAGAATAGGAGCGCTAGTGAGTCGATGTTTCAGCTCCATGAACGCTTCCTGACATTCTTCATCCCAAACAAACCTAACATCCTTTCTCGTCAACCTTGTCAAAGGCGATGCAATCCTCAAGAAATTTTCCACAAATCGCCGATAATATCCCGCTAACCCAAGAAAATTACGAATCTCAGACACATTCTTCGGACGCCCCCAGTTCAACACAGCCTCTACCTTGGAGGGATCAACTGATATGCCCTCTTGGGAAACAACATGTCCAAGGAATTTCACTTTAGTCATCCAAAAATCACACTTTTCTTTCTTAGCATATAGACAATGTTCCCTTAAAGTTTGTAAGGCAATCCTCAAATGTTCTGTATGTTCCTCTTGAGTCTTGGAATAAATCAAGATGTCATCGATGAAGACGATGATAAAGCGATCTAAATGCGGACGAAAAACTCTGTTCATGAGGTCCATAAATGTGGCTGGTGCATTGGTCAACCCGAATGGCATGACAAGAAACTCGTAGTGACCATAGCGAGTGCGAAAAGCCGTCTTTGAAACATCCTCATCTCTTACCTTCAACTGATGATATCCTGACCGTAAATCAATCTTAGAGAAATATCAGGACCCACCTAACTGATCAAACAATTCGTCAATGCGGGGTAATGGATAGTTATTTTTGATGGTGACTCGGTTGAGTTGACGGTAATCCACGCAAAGTCTCAATGCCCCATCATGCTTCTTTGCGAAAAGGACAGGAGCTCCGCACGGTGATGTACTAGGACGATAAACCCTTTCTCCATTAATTCTTGCAATTGCTTCCTTAAATCGACATTTTCAGCAGGTGCCATGCGGTATGGAGCAATAGAAATGGGAGAGGTACCGGGGTTTAAATCTATGCAAAACTCAATCTCTCTGTCCGGTGGAAGCCCTGGTAGCTCATTTGGAAACACATCTCGAAAATCATCCACCACCGGTATATACGAAGATTCATTTGCCTCATACTCTCCTTCTAATGCGAAAACCATTCCTAAGCTCTCTAGATTCTTCCGACCACCAATGCAAGCTTTTAAAACAGGTGCTGGCGTCACTGCTCCTGTCTTAGCCTGATAGTCTATGACTTGCCCGTTTTTAGTAAAGAGTGTGACACGTCTCCAGTAACAATCCACTGTAGCACGATACTTACTTAACCAATCCATACCTAGTATGACGTCAAACCCAGTCATTGACAACACAAATAGGTCGGCTGATAGTCGATGATCGCCTAAGACTATAAAACAGGATCTACAAATTATAGATACCTCAGCTATACCTCCCATCGGTGTACTAAGAGTCAAAGGGGGATCATGCGTATCAACGCCTAATTGTAGAACTGAAGCAAATAACATGAAAATAAAAGAATGTGTGGCACCAGTATCAAATAACACATAAGCCTAAGAATGAGAGACAAGTATCGTACCATCAACTACGGAGTGATCAGCCTGTTGTCCTCGACCAATGGTTGTCGTTGATGTGACAGCATAAGCCTGACCCTGAGACTTTCCCTTGTTCCTTTGTCCTCTACCACGATTCCCATGACTACTACTTGCACCAGCATTTTCTCCCAAAAAGTAAGGTCTCTGACTCCCAGAAGCTTAAGGAGTAGGCTGATAACTCTGACTCTGCTGAAAACCTGAACCTTGTGGTCGTGGCTGGAGGTAATAATGTGGTTGAAGACCACGCGGTTGAGGGACAGAAGCATAAGAAGCAGTCGGGTTCTGAAAAGATGCTTGATTCTCACTACTGAAGCTGAACCAGTATGGCTACTCTGTTGTTCCCCAGGAGCTAAAGGCGACTACATCGGACGGTTTGGGCAATTTCGCTTAAGGTGTCCGGGTTGCCCACAGGTATAACAGGCGTAAGGCTGGAAAAGTCCGCTACCTGAAGAGCTACTCCTGTCACTCGTGCCACTATTTTGCGGACCTTGACCCTGTGTCTTATCCTTTTTACCCATTTTTCTTGACTTTCTGCTTCCTCCTGGTCCTTTGTACTCTCCATAAGTGCTATTGAGCTCGACTTCGGCTTGCTCGGCCGCATCAACCAGCTTGAGAAAGTTATTTGAAGCAGTAGATGCTATCATCTGTCTAAGTCTAGGCCTCAGGTTCTTTCAGAATTTCTCACACCTAGCCATAGGGTCTGCAACTGCGCCAGGATTGTAACGAGATAGATCAATAAACCGAGCATGATATTGTGCTACTGTCATATCACCTTGTACCAAGTCATCAAATTCTCTGATCATCCTCAGTCGATGGTTCTCAGGAATAAACGTCCTCTTGAATAGTGCCTCAAACTCATCCCAAGGAATATTAGGTATATCATAGTCTTCCCCCTGACTTTCTAGCCATTGCTCCGCTTTTCCTTCAAACATGTAGGTTGCAAAATCAACACAGTATTCCGGTGGAATTCCTAAAGTTCAGAGTTTCTTTTTGATGCTCTTTAACCATTGCTCAGCGGCTACCGGATCTGGCTCGCCAATAAAAGTAGGAGGTTTCTGCTTCATGAACTTTTCAAGCAATGTCAGGCGTTGTTGAGCTGCATTTGGATCCTGTGGAGGATTTTGGGCATTTTGAAAGGCTTGGAACATGGCAGCAAATTGTTCCATATCGAAAGCTGGGGCAGCAGGTTGGGGATTACGCCTTGGCGGCATATTTTTTGATTTGACTGTGAAAATTTGACAGGATTAGTACTGATGATGATTTACTCACAAAAGGATACAACCCAATTAAAACCGTGTCAAATGGTGCTACATTCCCTAGGTTTCCCAACCTAGGCTCTGATACCAAAAATTTGTAACACCCCTAGGTGGGGGTTACACAATAAGAATAAAATACGAGGGATAAACGAAAATAAAAATAAAATATAACTCCTGAAATATAAACGACAAGTGCCCATGGGACTTTTAACGAAAAACTCATGATTAAAATCACAACTCAACAAAGAAAATTAAACCAGAAATCCACAGTACAATGTAGCACCAAGTAAAATACTAAAATAATACAACCATCATCAGTCACATCCATGTTGAAAACAACCCAGTCAGAATCTTACATAAAAAAGAAGACCAAAAGAAGGGATAGGTCTCCAACACGTGCACACTGTGAGACGTCTACTCCTCGTCTGAAAGATTACACTGCACACCACCTGGGGATGGGAAGAGAAAAGGGGTGAGCATGAAATGCTCAGTAGGAGGACTATTACTTACCTTTAGTTTTATTTAGTTTTCCAATTAAACCTGCATGGTTAGTAGTTTTTATGTTTTATGTATAATGAGTCAGATGATCAGTATCAGTGAGATAACCCAATCAAAAAAGAGGCACTGATAGCAAGGAGCTCTATCTCGGCGTCCCTACCAGATCAGTTCCCGAACCACGGGCAATGGTGAACTGTCGTTCCGAGCCCTCACCAAGACGCAACCACTGTACAGTAACCTTGGGGATTCTCAACCCCGGAGAGCATCATCACCTCTCCCCTCTTTTACCTTTTCGGGTTCACACCCAGGGATGGTGAACGGCCACACCTACTGTTAGCACACTATCTCACTATCGTGTCTGATTTACATTCTCCTAACCATGCTTTTGTGTCAGATTCCAAAATTATGTCAAAATCTCTTGGCCACGCTGTACATTACAGGACGGGCCCCATAATGGTTCTGTTTCAAGTCATATCGTATAACAGTAATAAATAAGTTTGATATACAATTTCAATCTTCTCAAATTTAACAAAATAAATTAAATTAAATAAAATTCCACAAAAGTTAAGTAATAGGACCCCTACCTCAAAACGGATCGTCAATCGGAAGTC
>NW_010360436.1:34909-35059 GCF_000414095.1 Morus notabilis
GAGCCCTCACCAAGACGCAACCACTGTACAGTAACCTTGGGGATTCTCAACCCCGGAGAGCATCATCACCTCTCCCCTCTTTTACCTTTTCGGGTTCACACCCAGGGATGGTGAACGGCCACACCTACTGTTAGCACACTATCTCACTAT
>NW_010360436.1:35095-35796 GCF_000414095.1 Morus notabilis
AAATTATGTCAAAATCTCTTGGCCACGCTGTACATTACAGGACGGGCCCCCTAATGGTTCTGTTTCAAGTCATATCGTATAACAGTAATAAATAAGTTTGATATACAATTTCAATCTTCTCAAATTTAACAAAATAAATTAAATTAAATAAAATTCCACAAAAGTTAAGTAATAGGACCCCTACCTCAAAACGGATCGTCAATCGGAAGTCGAGAAGCTGAGAAACGAAGCTTCGCCGGAATCCGGCCACCGGCGGGGGGGTGTCGGCGGCGGAGCTTCCCAGTGAAGAATCCCGCGGCGGACTTGGGTCTTACCCCCTTAAAATCAATAGTTCTGAATCCAATGGCGATGTCAATTTTACCAAATTCGGCCTCTAACAACTCGGATAGATCGAGATCCTCAATTCTGGCCGAATTTTGAGTCTTGAATCTTTATTTTTCAGCCACGGATCTTCAAAATTGATTGAGGGCTTTCATTACCCGTGAGATTCTGAGTATTTTGACACCAATATCACGAGGATCCAACGACTATATCACCGGAACCATCCTCCCATTTTTCTCACGGCGGCGGCGGCTCGTTTTCCGGCAAGCCAACGGCGGTGACCACGGCTTGTGGCCCAGAACGACTCGTCGGCTCCCTCTGAAGCTAATGAGCTGGGCGGGGTCGTTCACGGCAACCGGAGGAGGGAGGGATGGGGGCGG
>NW_010360436.1:35908-36715 GCF_000414095.1 Morus notabilis
GTGTCTTTGTCCGGCGAAGTTGGCGGCTGGAAGACACCAATCGGGACTCAGCTCGACGAGATCTTTCCAACGAGCCGGGAGGTGTCGAAAACGGACGCCGGAATCTCGCCGGAGGTGGGTCGACCGTGCGTGGAGAAAATGAGAGAAAATGAATAGATGGAAAATGAGGGTTTTCTGATTGGTGAGGATGAGAAACACGCTCAAGTGGCACTAAATGACAGGTTAGGCATGCTGACTGTCAAAATTTTCATTTTTAACCCCTATATTTCTCTTAAATTCGAATTCTGGCCCAGATTTTGAAAATTTTCACACTTAACTCTTTAAAAATTACAAATTGACCCCAAATAAATTTTAGGTTTTACAGGATCAGACTCAATAGTCGTCCTTAAATTATTAAAAAAATATACATCTAAAGAGTACATATGAAAATCAAACACCCTTTGAAAGAAGAAATAAGTTATTCAACCAGTGGGCCTTACAACTCATCAAATGAAAAAGTTTTTCTACACATTGACGAGCCATATAGATCCCACCCACCTGCAACATACAATACGTTTGATTATGCCTTCATACATTTCCAATTTACCACCAATTGTTTGGTGGGGTGGTAAAGGTGCTTAATCTCGTCAACAAGGTTTTGTAGGCTGAAGGATTTATATGCCACGCGTAAAAGCACCGGGAGGCCCCGCCCCCGGCCCAAGCCCTTATTCGGCCCGGCCCAAGCCCGCGAAAACGGCCCACGAAAAGCCCATTTCATTTGGTCTAGTGGGCCATTCGCGGGCCCAACATTCGGTACGTGACGGGGCT
>NW_010360436.1:40075-58156 GCF_000414095.1 Morus notabilis
ATATATATATATATATGGCCCGTTTGGTTCATCAGTTTGAACATAAAGTTTGAACTTTGAACAGAAATTCAAATTTGTTCAAATTGTTGTGAGAGAAAACATTGTAGCAAAAAAAAAGAAAAAGGTTTGAACCAAAATTTTGTGGTACAAACCTAGAAACAAACAAATCCTAGAAACCAGTAGATAGTTTCAAGACACCATAATATCAAAAGGGCAAAGTGGTAAATCATGCCACCATGATCTTTACGAGATCTGGCTTTTAGAAAAATTTAAAAGTGTATTGCCACCACCAGCTCATTGATAGAGAATGTCTAGCATGTCAAAACTTTAAGGACTTCAATGCAAGAAACCGTACCTGCTCTGTCTTTGGAAGTGAGACACATGACGAGTATGTCAAACCTTGGGACCTTGGTCAAGTTCTCCAGAAAAGTTACAGTTAGATCCATTTCTTCGCTGTCAGCCCGGAAAAAAAAAAAAAAAGAAGAATGAAGGTTAAAGGAAAGTCAAGGCTATCAAGCATTCTAGGAATGAACTTCACTTACATGAAAAAAGTTGCAATACACTTGACAATGTCAACTAGAATTGGAACGGTCAAAGAATTCTTGAATATCTGAGGTAAAGCTCCTGGAGATACAGTCTAACAAAGAAACCACAATAATTTTATGAGTATAAAACTATAAATGAAATGAAAAAAGGGTGGACAATTAGATGATCTAGAGTTCCTAATAATTGGTGAACATGTAATTAAAAGATAGTGGACAAATATAAAGCCTTTCTATGGCTGTGGCATAAACAAGTCAGTTCATCACAATGTCAGCCTATCAACTGTGCTGCGAGAAACTCGATCTAAGGAAATATTTGGAAGTCATCGAGGAAGAAGAGTATTGCATCTTGGCAATATATATCTTTACAATATACTCCAATAAATTTTAAAAAAAAATTCAAAAACCAAATCACAATTAACTCTTTTGCATACCTTCAGTAGACTAGCCTGTAAAGCACGATCACCAGAAAGTCCTCGCCAAGAAACCTCAAACTGATAAGCTGAAGTTGGTGATCTGATGTTTTTTGCAGTTCCATTCATAGCTCGGGATGCAGCTCGGGATGCGAGCTCTTGCACTGATGCCTTTGGCTCTTGCTTTTTAGCTGTTTGCTTTATCTGCCAGAGAAAGAGAGAGAGCGTGAGTGACTGATTGAAAGTCTATTGATGGTATAGCATGGAAATATTTGGAGATGAAGAAATAGCATCAGTTGAGATAGGTTGACGTTATAACACCATCACAAACTAGAAGCATTTAAGACATAACGAGAAACAAATTTTGAGCAGAAGGGGAAAAAATTAAACTGTTGATACCTTTGTGTAATCTTGAGCTACAGCTGCTTCAGTCTTTTGAGTAGCACTTTCAACAGGCTGGATCCCATTATTCTGCACTTTGGTATCTTTCTTTTCTGCTTTCTGCATTTTTTGTACGGTATTTTCCAGTGCTACAGAAGCCTTCTGAAGAATTACCTGAAAAAAGATAAAATATAGTCATGATTTCACTGTTCTTAATTTCTCCCCTTATTTTCTGATAAACCTCCAAAAAGAAATAAGTACATAATTAAATTTAAAAAAAAAAAAAGCAAAGGATAGTAATTTCAACTGAAACCCTATAATATTTAGCCATCACTAAACAATACATAGAATTACAAGACCTATAAACCCCACATATGAAGACTGACAGGACATGCTATTACGGGATCAATTCTTTAGAAAAGGACATAATGACTATATATTAAGTTGCAATCTTTAAACAAGAGACAGATACCGATTCCAAGGTCAATCATCACTGAACGATGAAATAAAGAATAGATAAGTAGTAAGCACAATAACAGACTACCAGAAGCCTATTAAGCTAAATATTTTGTTACGTGATCTTACAATCGCTGGTCTTTAGTTGAACAGAGGGAAGGTGAAATGGAAACTTAGCTATTCCACCACTCGAAAGCTTCATTTGGGTCTGATAGAAGGAGAAATTTACCCACCCAAATATAACGGCTATACTTAAAAAGTCAAGAAATACAAATTGCATACCACAACTAAATGGTACATGCTTTCTAAAGTGAAAAGAAAATGAAAGTTGAAGTTGAACTATGGGAACTAGTACCAAAATTTGCTTTCTTTTGCATACAGTAAGATAGTAGACACTCAAGAAAATAAAACGTTCAACAAAAACATTATGCTAGAAGCAACCACAATTTACCACGATGATTTGATCTTCAAGAAGATTATAAGAAAACAATAGAAGCAACATCTGTAATTGATGATTCTTAGAAGTACTCTATTTGTTTTTGCTGAGGATTCCTCATCCTCTTCCCTTGTAATTGATTATTATATTGATGATTATCAATGAAAGGCTTTTCTCATTAAAAAAAAAAAAAGAAAAAAAAGAAGCAACATCTGAAAATGAAAATATACTTACTTTCTCGCACAAAGATTTGGCCTCAGAATACTGTTTCTTGATTTCTTGGTTGTTAGGCTCCAACCGCAAGGCAAACTCGGCATCTGCGGTTAGCTATATTAATTACATCAGAGATCAAGATTACAGTGATATACCAGTGTTCTATATCATATATCAATATCAGGAACCAAAACCCAGTTTAGCTGTCACATACCTTCAATGCATTCTTTAAGTTTTCCAAGTTCTTTTCTAGCTGTTGCTCGTCTAGAATATGCCTTGATGTAACGGTCATCCATGTTCAAGGCCTCTGTACAGTCACCCTCAGCCTCTTGAAATCTAATCAACAAAATTGATTTGCAAAAGAATATTAGGTAAGGAAGGAGCTTAGGAAACACACACACACAAAATAAATAAATATATATATAAAGGACGTAAAGCCTTACTCTCACTTGTATATCCTCACTGTTGATGATTTTTTTCTTCCATTTTTTTTGGGGTTAACAAGTAAACATAATAACCATAATATAAGACCACTATCATTTTGGAATGAAAAGTTTGTCCTAAATTTATAAATTCCGTACACTTTGTGTTCATCTGTTTCATAAGTTTGAACCAAAAAGTTCAAACCTCTATTGCTATAGTGTTTGGCCATTAACACAGTCACTATATAAAATTTGTTAGCAAACCATAGTGTTTGGAACAAAACTTGCCTTTTTAGTTTAAGATATGCCATTGCCCTATTTGCATAAGCTACTGCAGTTGATGACAAGGCGATGCTTCTGGAATAACAGTCAATAGCTTCCTTAAACTTCTTCTGCTTAAAATACTCATTGCCCTGAAAGTCAAGATATCAACAGAGAAATTAACATTTAAGTTGAGCAACAGATAAAATTTTGAGATAGTATCGAATAATGGCAAAAACTCCTACCAATTCCTTCTCTGAAGCTGCATCCGTGTAACTGTCTTCGGAAATTGAACTACTTGACACTTGATTAATTGCGTCATATTTTCTAGAGTAGTCATACGGCATTGAGCTACTTAAATATTCAAACGTCGATGATTTTCCTGCTGCTTTCCTGTCTTTGCCAGCTTCTCCAATCTTCTTGGAAGATGAAACCTTTACAAAGTTACAGGCAAGATTATGCAGATAATCTTACTAACACTAATTCATTGGCTATATGAATTCACGGTATAGGCCAAATACTAATTATGCTTGAGTTATTCCACACCCACTAATTACAACTTCTACAATCTACGTATTTGGTTTTAACTCCCATTCGAAGAGATGGAAAGTTAAAAAAAAAAAAAAATTGAAAAAAGGAAAAACTTTCACCATTCATACACGTATCAAAATCTAGAAGAAAGGGGGAAAAAAAGAAGAAGAAAAGATACATAAAACCTTAGAACCTATGAATAGAACCGAACAAAGTGCCAAAATGTCACTAAATGCATAAATTTCCTAAACCACATAAAACTACAACAACAATTGGGTACTAAAATATCGGTAAAATTATAAAGTGGGTTTAACAAAATTTACCGATATTCCCTTGTCGGAAGCTTGAGCTTTCATTTTCTTGTCCTTGTCCTTGTCTTCGAGGGAAAATTCCCAATCCTGCAAATCATTCAAAAACCCCTGGAAAGCCTGGGAGAAGCGGACGAACAAAAAAGGCATCCAATTCAAAATCAATAACCTAATCCCACTCAAAAAAAAAAAAGAAAAAACAAACAAACAAACGTCGCCTCAATATCATCAATGTTCTTAGCGTACTACATTACTAACAATAAAATAACCCAACAATCTGCGACCGCGTCAGTTTTTCAGCTGTCGGTTTCATTTTCTTCGTCAAATTGTTTTCTTTCTTCTTTTTTTTTTTTTTGTCCTTAGATTTCTCAGAAACCAGACAAGTAAAGAAGAAGGCAAAGGATAGAACAGTAATACCAGAGCTTCGTCGCGACCGTGCTTGGTTGGAGCCCTAGCCATGGTAGTTGCACAGATTGTTCTGGAAGGAAGGAGGGAGAAATGAGTACTCGAGTCTATATATACGAATACTAAGGTCTCGTTAACCGAGTTTAGAATTCAAATTTTATTACAGTAAAAAGATGTCAAAAATAATCACATTAAATTTTTTTTATTATAATTTTTATTACAGTAAAAATTCTCACATAAAATCACATCTCAACTTAAATTAAAAACTCAAATTAATAAGCTAAACAGACCCTAAGAATTGTTCTGGAAAGGAGAGAGAAATGAGTACTCGAGTCTATATACGAATAGTAAGGTCCGTTTCTGAATTGAGTTTTATTACAGTAATATTATAGTAAAAATACTGTTACATTTTATTTTTTTATTACAGTTAAAAGTTTTCATAAAAAGTTATATCTTAATTTAAATTAAAAACTTAAATTAACGAATTAAACAGGTTTTAAGGTCTCATTTATTTCACTCATTTAAGTTTGAATTAAATAAGTTTTAAGGTCTCATTTATTTCACTCATTTAAGTTTAAAATTCGAGTTTTATTACAGTAAAAAACTCTTAAAAATAGTCATATTTAATTTTTTTACTAAAACAGTCACATTTAACTTTTTACTACAGTAAAAAATTTTCATATAAAGTCACATTTTAATTTAAATTAATAAACTTAAAAAGATAAAAATTTGAATCAATGAACTTAAATTAAAAATTAAAAAAATGAAGAAGAGGAATGGAAGGAGAGTGAAATATTTTATTATAAAAATTACAATTACTGTGCTCTTGCAAAACGACAACTAAGAAAGTTTTATGTTATCCTCAATGGCAGCAAACGACACTCTTATTTATCGTTTTAACTGTGAAAACCGACATGTCGTTTTTCATCTAAAGTTTATTGTCATTTTTCAATGCTAAAAACTAGGGGTGGTCATCCGATCTAAACCGCACTTTTTAGCTCAAACCAATCTGATCCACACATTGTGAATTTTTAAATTCACATCCAATCCAATCCGCAATTAGCACATCATTCAATCTAATCCAATCCAATTGCGGATTCAATTGGTTATTTTAATCAGTTATTTAGGATTTTAAAATTTTAAAGTTTTTAGATCGATTGATTTTTCTAATCAAAATCCTTTTCATTCGTTAAGCTAGATAATAAAACTAAATTATAAGTCGTAAACTAGTCTCATAATGGTCCCGCTCATGTTACACAAGCTAAAAAATCAAATTTCACACACAACGCACACACATTAGATGAGAAAAATCGATGAACTCACCATTTGAATTGATTGTTTTAATATTTCTATTTTTACTCTTAATTAATACTCTTTTTAACTAATATATGGTGTGTTTGGAACTCATTCCAAAATGATTTTATTTTTTATATGAAAATAGAAATGAAAACGTTTTCAATTTCAGACAAAAATTATTTTTGAAAATGTATTTAGTAATTTTATCAAGAGATTATTTTCAGTATTAAAAAACTCATTAATGTCTCTCTGCTTGAGAGAGGAGAAAACGAAAACAAAAAATAAAAAACGACTAAAAGTCGTTTTTCATTTCTCTCACCTTTTACACTAAACCAAAAAATCATTTTTATTTCTATTTTTTGTCTTTAATTGTGTCAAACGCCGTTTTAGAATTGTTAATTTTTTCTTTCTCAAAAAACGTGAAAAATAAAAAAAAAATTTAAACACGACATTAGTTTTTTACTAAAAGATATTAATTAAGTGTAAGAAATGAAATCTAAAACCTATATATTTTAAGAGTATTTGTCTTTTTTTCTCTTCACGCATAGTTGTTCTTAAAAAAAAAAGAAAGAAATCAAGACATAGTTCAACAGAAATCCAAACAATTCTAAAGAAATCCACGTAAAAAATATTTAGGAACTAAGACATATAAAAAAATATTAGAAAAGATTTTTTTTTAATAGATATATATTGCGGATTGGTTACTTTTTAGGTTCAATCCGCATCTAATCTGCACCTTGCGGATTGGATTGGATCGGTTTGACCAGTCCATTTGTCATTTTAGCGGATAAACGACATGCGAGCTGTCATCAAGAATAATTATTTCATTTGAGGGGAAAAAACTTTGCCCGTTTCTACTTGCTGCGGTATAAACGACGTGTCAATTGTTGCATAACTGGTTGTCTTTTTGTCACGTGTGGTTTTAATGTGTGGCGTTGGCGTTTGCTGTCATTTAATTAAGCAAACAATACGGTATACCGTGTAGGGTGCGTTTGGTAATATTTTTTTGGAGTTTAAAATTATTTTTCTAGTTATCAGAAATTAATAATGGTTATTGTGTAGAAAAATATGGGCGATAGGTGGAGCGTCGACAGGATGACACGTGACCCTACCTCCCCTCAAAAAGGTGGCCACCCTCGACGCCAGGACATCGATCATCCTCGACACAGCAAGAGTTCGACTACCCTCGACGCACGTCGACCCAATTGTGACGTTGAACTTATGCAAACAACCTTCATTAAGGTTAGAAAGGGCATAAGATCCGCGCACCTCAAACGACGAGAGAAAGATGTCTGACACCATAAAGGTGCATCTAAGAGTGGGACACGTCTGCGATACGGGCATTAATTACAAATCTTTAAACTGTCTTACAGTGGGTAGTAAGATATTACAGGGATTCGCAGAGCCGTAATGGAAGACCTAATGGCTGAGTGAACAGTCCAAAAGTGATTAGTGAGCTACGGTCTTAGCCTGAAAAGTAGGCCACTCGAGTACTTCCACCTACAAAGAAAAACCTCCCACGAAGGAAGCTTGTGCTATAAAAATGGGCAAAGCCCTATACGCCAAAGGGAGGGTTCTCGGAGAAAAGGCATGAGAAGAGAGAGCATACGTGCATGTAATTTGTAAAGAGTCCAAAATAAATAAACCATACACAAGTGGATGTAGCTCTTGATTAACAGAGTGAACCACTATAAACCTTGTGTGTCCTCTTATTCAAGTGTTGTTTTTCATGCTCACAAAACATAACAAACACTTCCTAGCATAATTTCAAATATACAACTAATTTTTGGCCGGTAACCCCACGGGATACTAAAGGGTAATCTGGTGTATTTCTATTGACGAAGTTTCACCGTCAACAATTGGCGACTCCACTGGGGACCGCACCCAGAATCTTTGGTTCATGCGTTAGTTGACATGCCTCCAAGAATAAGAGTTGAGGCCATCAACCAAGGCGGCCAGATGGAAGAAACTGCCGCACATCCGGCAAACAACAGGATGGAAGAAGATCTCCTCCGGTTAGGAACGGAGCTCCACCCCCAGACGTACTACAACCAGATCCTGTGCAGATGCAGGCCCAGCTCACTACCCTAACTAACCTGGTGCGGGGACTGATGACTGTGGTTGAGCGCTTGGACGGAAGGAACTCGATGCCGCCTCTGGAAGACGCCCCGAGGCCAATAGAAGCTGCCATGGCTGGAAACCACAACCCCGGTGACCGCCAAGAGATCCCGGGGGGAATTGGGGATAGTGAAAATCTTCGAGGTGATCCCAGGCCTCGGCCCTCCCAATCCACCAACAATCGTATAAGGGCCGCCGGACTCCGGGCTCCCGAGAACCAAGTAGCCGGAGGCTTAGGAAACCCCGAAGCGCCACCTCAAAACCTTGGCAGGAACCCTCCAGGAGATGCGGTGTCGATACAGACGGGCAGACGGGCAAGAGGTGGACCTAATGCGCAAAGGGCTGAGGTGTCGAGAGGAGCTGGCTCTGCAATTTCTACGGATGAGGCACTGGCCATTATAGAGCGCATGGGCAGCCTAGAGCAAAAACTCACGGGCGACGTCGCTGGCCTAAAGAAAAATATAGGGCGAGTGGCCGAGGTGGTGAACGTCGACATCACACCTAGTCGGACGCACGACCACCCATTTACCGAGGAAATCATGGCGCCACTCTCCCCGATAAATACAGGTCACCCTCGATCCCACCATACGACGGCCGGGGGGATCCCGATGACCACTTACAAATGTACACAGGGCACATTTTCTTGCATGGGTATGCCGAGGAGATCATGTGCCGAGCCTTCCGAAACCATTAACAGACTCTGCCCGGAGATGGTTTCGAACGCTAAAACTAAACTCCATCTCAAGCTGGGACAAGTTGAAGGAAGCATTTTCCCTCCAGTTTATGAGAGTAAAGGAATATGTCTCTCCAAAGCAGAACTTGACTACAATATACCAAAAGCCAAACGAATCATTAAAAGAATGACTTGCAAGGTATGGGGAAGCTATTGCTGCAACAACGGACATAACCGACAGGGAAGCCTTGATGGGGGCATTATCTAGCATGAAGAAAATTGCCCCCTTCAAGAGAGAGCTGAACCGGAAGCCTCCGTCCAGCTACAGAGAATTCCTTGCACGAGCGCAAGGGTACATCAACGCCGAAGAAGCAGATGTAAACGACCCTGAGCACAGGTCCAACAAAAATAAAAGGACTGAGCAAGGGCCGACGGCAGGAAAACAGGACAGGAAGAAGTGGCAAGGAGGCGGAGACAAGCAATCTGCTTCGGCGCCAAACACTCTAGAAACTAAGAAACCAAGGCAAGAGGAGAACCGTAAGCCTCGACCGTTTCAAAGGTACAACTCATACCATGAATTAATAGTAGGAGTCGAGGAAGTATTCAATCAAGTGGGTCATGGGAACTTACTGCACCGCCCCGAGCCAATGAAGTCAGATCCGAGCCGAAGGAACCAGAAGAAATATTATAGGTTCCACGGCGACGTCGGCCACCACACCAATGATTGCGCCGATCTAAAAGACGAAATAGAAAGGGTAATCCGAGAAGGCAGGCTGCAAGAGTTCAAAGCCGAGCGACAACCAAGAAACGATGGCCACGGTGGCTAAAATGACGGTCGACGTCGAGAGCAGAACCAGCGACTAGAGGATCAGGAACCCGTCGGCGTCATACGAACCGTCCTCGGCGGCCTGTATATTGGAGGAGACTTGAGGAGATCTCAGAAAGATTACGGCCACGAAGCCAGGGGGTGTACTAGGAAAGGTTCTTGAGTGTCTCCGCCATAAAAGCAACGAGGTTCGGCAGTGCTGACATAGCATTTAATGAAGACGACGCCAACGGGGTTCACTTCTCCCATAACGACGCTTTGGTGGTAGAAGCTGTAATTGGAAATCACACTGTATGCCAAATTCTGGTAGACAATGGAAGCTCGGTAGACCTCCTATACTCCGACTGCCTAGAAAAAATGGGGATCCTGAAGGAGCAGTTGGAAAAAACCTCCAGACCCTTATACGGTTTCACTGGGGATTCCGTCATCCCTCAAGGAACAATCTGACTGCCTATAACCGCAGGGGAGAAACCCCGACAGGCCACCATAATGGCCAATTTCGTGCTAATCAAGGGAGGCTCCCAATACAATGCCGTCATTGGAAGGCCAACCCTTCAGGCGTTAAGGGCAATAATCTCCATTTACCACCAGAAGATCAAATTCCCTACCTCAAACGAAGTAGGTGAAATAAAAAGCAACCAGTACGAGGCTAGGATTGCATATTCTGATGCTTTACGCGAATACGACCAGCCCGGGAGGCAGGAATCCAGAGTGGTCTATCAGGGTGCCATGGAAGACATAGACCCCAGAATCCAAGAGGAGGCCGCCTGGTCTCAACCCGTCAAGCAGTTGGTAGAAATCCAAGTCGACGAGGATGAGCCAACCAGAGTGCTCAAAATAGGCTCCGACTTAAACCCATCACTTAGGGCAGAAGTCGAGAGCTTCCTCAAAAAGAATCTGCATGTCTTCGCCTGGAATCATGCGGATATGGAAGGGATCGACCCAGGAGTCATATGTCATTCTCTCAACGTCGACCCCTCATATCCCTCCAAACGCCAGAAGCGCCGACCAATGAACCCGGAGAGGTACGAGGCATTAAAAGAAGAGGTCGATAAGCTGATCAACAACGGTTTCATTAGAGAGGCCCATTACCCTCGGTGGGTCTCAAACCCCGTTTTGATAGTCAAGCCTAACGGGACATGAAGAATATGCATCGACTTCAGTGACCTCAACAAAGCATGCCTGAAAGATGGTTTCCCGCTCCCTCGAATAGACCAAATGGTCGCCGCCACTGCAGGGCATAAGATGCTGAGTTTTATGGATGCCTATTCCGGGTACAACCAGATCCCCATGCATCCGACCGACGAATAGCACACATCCTTCATAACCGATAGAGGCCTCTACTGCTATAAGGTAATGCATTTTGGCTTGAAGAACGCAGGGGCTACATATCAAAAGCTGGTGAATAAAATGTTTGCTCAACTACTCGGCAAATCAATGAAAGTTTACGTTGACGATATGCTTGTGAAAAGTACCAGGGCCACCCAGCACGTCGGTCATTTAGGGGAAATGTTTTACGTATTAAGAAGGTACCACATGAAGTTAAACCCCCTAAAATGGGCCTTTGGAGTCGGATCGGGGAAATTCCTCAGTTTCATGGTCAGTAACCGGGGAATAGAGGCTAACCCTAAAAAGATAAAAGCCCTGCAGGATATGAGGTCTCCAACTAAACCAAAAGAAGTTCAAAGGTTGACAGAATGTGTCGTCACCCTGAACAGATTCATATCAAAAGCAACAGATAAGTGCGTCCCTTTCTTCGACACTTTAAAAAGAAGTAAGCATTTTGAATGGACGCCACACTGTGAGGAAGCCTTCCAAAAATTAAAAAAGCACCTAGGCAGGCCACCGATCTTGTCAAAACCCATTGCCAACGAAGAGCTAAGCCTATACCTCCCGTGTCACAACACGCCGTGAGCTCGGTGCTGATAAGAGAGGAAGAAAAAGTCAAGCTGTCAGTCTACTATGTAAGCAAAAGACTCCTCGACGCCGAGTCAAGATACACTGAAATGGAACAATTGGCCCTCGCCCTGATGGTAGCCTCAAGGAAGCTTCGGCATTACTTTCAATCCCACACAATACGGGTTCTAACAAATCACCCGTTAAGACAAGCGTTGCAAAAGCACGAAACTTCTGGTCGACTTCTCAAATGGTCGGTAGAGCTAAGCCAGTTTGACATTAAATATGTACTAAGAATAGCCATTAAGGGGCAGGCGCTGGCAGATTTCCTAGCTGAATTCTCTCATAGGCCAACTCCCTCCACACACGAAGTCGAGACGACAAGATGGAGGCTCTACGTAGATGGGGCGTCGAGCGAAAATGGATTAGGAGCCGGCGTCCTGTTAATCAGCCCAAAAGGCCACAAAATTACTTCGGCGGTACGATTTAAATTCAAGGCGTCGAATAACGAAGCCGAGTACGAAGCGTTGATTGCAAGATTACGATTGGCAAATCATTTAAAAGTCGAGAGGCTCGGCATCTTCAACGATTCTCAACTGGTCGTTGGACAAGTAAATTAGGAGTACCAGGCGCGCGGTGAAAAAATGAGTGCATACTTAAGAAAGGTAAAGGAAGAGCTCGCTAGGTTCAAAAGCTATGAAATACTTCAAATACCACAAGCTGAGAACACCAACGCCGACGCCTTGGCCAAACTAGCGTCATCTAGGGATTCCGACATACTAGGAATTGTTCCCATTGAAGAACTGGAGCGGCCAACAATTGAAGAAAAGATTGAGGCCTTGACCATCCAGATGGATGAGGGCTGGATAACACCATTAATCCAATATCTGACACATGCAAAGCTGCCGAGTGATAAAGACGAGGTCCGACGACTCAAATATAGAGCCGCCAGGTACCTACTATACGATGGTTTGCTTTACCGTCGAGGCTACTCCACGCCTTTGCAGCGATGTCTAAACGATGGCGAAGCCTAAAAGGTCCTCCAGGAAATCCATGAAGGAGTATGCGGTAATCATTCTGGGGGGCAGTCTTTGGCTCTTAAGGTTTTGAGATGGGGGTATTATTGGCCTACGCTCAAAAAAGACGCATTCCAATACGCTCGACGCTGCGACAAATGCCAAAGATATGCGACAATTCCCAGAGCACCCCCAGAGAACCTAACCCCAATTCTTAGCCCATGGCCTTTTTCCAAATGGGGGATCGACCTGATTGGACCCTTACACCTTGCACCAGGAAGCTTTAAGTTCGCTATCGTTGCAGTAGACTACTACACTAAATGGGCAGAGGCGAAGGCTCTAACAACGACCACAGAAGCAGTTTGCACCAACTTCATATGGAACAACATCGTGTGCAGATTTGGGGTCCCACACTCAATAGTATTTGACAATAGGAAATAGTTCGATAATGCCTCAACGCGAAGATTCTGTGACACTTTAGGCATCCGAAAAGACTTCTCGGCTCCAATATATCCACAATCCAATGGTCATGTCGAGACTGTCAACAAGATACTAAAGTATACCCTAAAGAAGAAGCTCGATGATTTAAAAGGGAAATAGGCAGAAGAACTTCCAAAGGTCCTGTGGGCATATAGAATGACAAGCCGAACTACCACGGGTGAAACACCCTTCTCCATGACATATGGCGTCAAGGCGGTACTCCCCATAGAAATTGAAACGCGGACTCTGCGAACCGTCATTTACAATGACGACGCAAATGCGAACGCCATGAATGGAGAACTCGACCTATTAGAAGAAAAAAGGCTCAACTTCCAACTACGCATCGCCGCCTACCAACAAAGGGAAGCACGATATTACAACAAAAAAGTCAAACAATGAACGTTCATCCCAGGAGACCTAGTATTGAAAAGGGTAACACATAGTACAAAACCCAAAAATACGGATCCTCTAGGCCCAACTTGGGAAGGACCCTACCGAATAAGAGAAGTGTTGCGTCCTGACACCTACATTCTGGAAAGCCTCTCCGGCAAGCAAATTCAGCATCTGTGGAATGCAGAACAGCTAAGACTATACTACCAATAGTGTATGTAATTTTTTAAACGCATCTTAGTTATATTTTTGGCCATTTAAATAAATTGATGAGTTTTTAGAAATATTGTCCAAAAATAAAAGGAATTCACCCCTTAAATAAACTTGTCTACTTAAAAAACCAAGGTACATTAAACAGACAAGGGGGCAGTAAGGGATCTACAGATCACTGAAAAACTTAGAAAATTTTACGAAATTTTCTAAGACGACGACCCCAAGGGGCAAAGCTAACGCTGACTCTTCCAAGGAGGAGAGGCAAGAAAAAACTTAGAAAATTTTATGAAATTTTCTAAGATGACGACCCTAAGGGACAAAAGCTAACGCCGACTCTTCCAAGGAGGAGAAGCGAGGAAAAACTTAGAAAATTTTACGAAATTTCTAAGACGACGACCCCAAAGGGGTAAAAGCTAACGCCGACTCTTCCAAGGAGGAGAGGCGAGGAAAAACTTAGAAAATTTTACGAAATTTTCTAAGACGACAACCCCAAGGGGAAAAAGCTAACGCCGACTCTTCCAAGGAGGAAAGGCGAGGAAAAACTTAGAAAATTTTATGAAATTTCTAAGACGACGGCCCCAAAGGGGTAAAAGCTAACGCCGACTCTTCCAAGGAGGAGAGGCGCGGAAAAACTTAGAAAATTTTACGAAATTTTCTAAGACGACAACCTCAAGGGGCAAAAGCTAACGCCGACTCTTCCAAGGAGGAGAGGCGAGGAAAACCTTAGAAAATTTTATGAAATTTTCTAAGACGACGACCCAAAGGGGCAAGGAAAGTAATAAAGCAATTATAAAATCTACCATCTTCAAAAATATAATATTAAAGGAAATTCCAAATATTATATAAAGAATGTCAACACATTACAAAAAAAAATATAATATAAAAGAAGGGGAGAAATCCTAAGCATCGCCGCCAACCGCCGAGTCATCACCATCAGGTGGAGAAGAAGTGCCGTCACTAGCAGGAGGAGGAGGAATGTAAAGAAAGCCCAGATCCCACTCAGGATGCTCTTGCTTAGTTAGATCAACAATTTGTTGACCAGCAGATTGGAAGTCTTTGGTGCGAATATTGATAAGCTCCGGAGAAGCCTTAAACTCTTTAATAATCTCTGCACGCCTGGCGTCGAGCATCGCTGAGGCCTCAGCTTCAGCCTCCCTCTTCCCCTCAGCTTTTCCCTCGGTAAAGGACTTCTTCACAGCCTCCGTTGCTTCAGCCGATTTCTTCTCAAAAGCCTCCGCCTGCCTCGTAAGATCTTCGACCGCGGCCCTCAGACTGGCCACCTCATTTTCAAAACTCCGTAGCTTGGTTAGTTCTCCTTCTAGACTCTCCAGTTTGGCCACAGCTACGCCCCTCTCCTCGATGACAGACATATGCTTTTTATTGGCAACATCAAGAAGAGAGTTAAGCTTGGCCTCCACGCTGTCCATCTCCTTGCCACGTTCCTCAACCTTGACCAGATCAATGAGATTGAGAATGGCAAGGACTAGGCCCTGAGAAAATTGGGAGTCAGAATAAAGGTACGAGGAACGAATCTCTAAAAAAAAGAGAAAAACAGATAGCAAAGCACGGTCGGAACTTACATGAATCTGGAAGGAAATCTGCTTGCGTTGACAATCCACCAGAGAGGATTGAGCGACAGAGATCCAATGCGGCTCAAGGAATGATTCATATAAAGCCTGGAAGATGAGGGAAAAATGAGGAGGAAGCTTCAACATAGCCCCAATCTCGGCGTCGAAAATATCCGAGACTTGGAAATTAGAATTCATGATTTTTTTCACCCGGCATAATCACGTGTTCCCTCGGCGCCGGAGGCATACCAGCAATGTCGGGGATCGAGACAGCCGGCATCCACATCCCAGTCTCCGGCGCCTTCTCTTTTCGCCTTCTTTTAATCGGTGGAGCTTCCGCCCCCGACCCTGAAGAAACTTCCGCGGTCTTCTTCCTCTTCGACGCCGAAGAAGAGGTGCTTTCTTTCTCTTTCCCCCTGGATTGAGACGGCGGGACAGGCTGGGGGTGCCCGGCTGAATCCTCAAGGAGGCCATTTCTGAGCAAAGGACCAGTCAACATGTAGTCAGTAGGCCAAAATTTTTTTTAAAAAAAAAAAAGAGGGCAAGCACGTCGAGCCAAGTCTAGGGGCTTACCTTCGTCGCTTAAATGAAAATATTCCCTGACGGTGAGAGGATTAGAGGGATCAGGAAGGTCGAGGATCAACCCTGCCCCTCTAAGGTTGAATTCGGTTAATAGGGTATTGATATGGCGAACCTTCTCCAAGTACGAAAAGGTTGTTTCAACCCTCGCCAACCTCTGTCCAGAAAGCTTCGAACGATCGTAGCTAACTAAGGGATAAAAGAGCTATCAGCATTTTAAAACAAAAACAAAACAAAAAAGAGGGGGCGAAGCATCAAATTCTCACCCATATTCCCGAATGAAGTTTGCACCTTCCTACGGCAGGGCAAACGGTCTTTAGGGTGGAAATTAAAAGGCCCCCGAATCATGAAAAACATGGGTTTCCACCCATGTGATGACGAGGGGATACCCCGTATCAGCGTTCCAAGCCTAGGCTGGGATCGCCCATGACCACTCAAAAAGTACCATCCATCGCATTTGGCGACATGGCACAATCAATACATAAACAAAAATTCATCCAACGGCAGATCCATGTCAAACCGCTGGCTCCAAAGAACCCAGGCGCCGGCAAAACAGTACCAAAAATTTAGCGCCAACTGGGCAGGAGAGATGCCATAATGATGGCAATAATCTTTAATGAAGGGATGAACTGGTAGAGTCATCCCCGCCGTAACAGCCCGAGTATATACATGGAGGTACTCGATGGGAGGCATGCTAGTCCTAAAATGTATATCTGGGAGGAGGTACTTGAACCACCTCCCATCGATACAACCCTCCTTAACAGCCCGAATGATATCTTTGTTTCAGACCCTTGACGCCATGACATCAGCTGTAATAAATGGCTTGTCTGGGTCGCCACTCGTAGCAGCCAGGGGGCATCCATCGTAGAAGTAGCAAACCCACTTACGCTGCCTCCCATAAATGGAATTTTATTTGCTTCTTGCTCTAGCATACGGTCGACGCTGTCGAACTCATCACCAAAACCCTTGCTAGGTCCACCCATGTATGCCTCTAATTCGCTCAGTATTAAGTCACCATCTGATGAAGAAGACGACCAGGAGATCTCCACTATAGGAGGAGAATCTAGTCGCACAACGGACAGGTCCTCTCGACGAGGGTTTGAGGCCATTTTTTCTGATGGTGAAAAAGACAAAGGAGCCAAGTCAAAATCCTAAGTCGAAAGGAAGAGGCAAGCGACGACTACTCAAAAACCAAGCACCTCAGACATAACTTCGACCATTCATACACAAATGGTGACGGTGAGTGTTCATAAACAAACAAGGTTCATTTCAACCCAGGAGTTAGAGACCACAATCAGTCAGGAGTCAGAAAAACTATCCTATGAGGGTCATACAAAGCAAACAGTAAGGTCTCTATCCCCTACATTCTGCATTAGCATGTCTATGGTTTTCGATAGGAAAGACAGTTTTTAAAGCAAGTATGAATGAGCTGTCGTTAAAAACTGACCTGTAAAATGGAGTCTGGGCAAAAGCAAGTTCCAAAGTGACTTCACGCAACACTAAGGAGAGTAAAGGATGCAAGAAGAAATCTGCAGGGAAAAACTCAGGCAAAATGGCAGAAGTCCGAGAAGTTTGGTAAAAAGAAAATGGCTTCGGTTCGAGGATATTTAAGGGAAGACAAGCCTTCAACCCCTAGCGGTCCGATTAAAATTCACAAAATCCAACGGAAAGGGCATCAACCCGAGATGCGACGACAACGGACAAAGGCAGGAAAGTAAGAGGACACGATCAAAGGGCTCATATTCGTTGTCTCGAAAGATGAAGCCTTACGTCAGCCTGGCGAGTTGACCGACGCGACGGTTATGTCCCTCGAGGAAAGTTGAAGCATCAAGGCCATCATTACGAAAGTTGGCTCGGAATTGGGTTCCCACACCCGAGGCATAGGAAGACACCCAAACCTAGCTCGAGGGTTATCTAAAAAAGAATCCCTCGACCTTGGGGGTAGCTGTTGTGTGGGAAAATATGGGTGATAGGTGGAACGTCGACGGGATGACACGTGGCCCTACCTCCCCTCAAAAGGGTGGCCACCCTCGACGCCAGGACATCGATCATCCTCGACACAACAAGAGTTCAACTACCCTCGACGCACGTCATGTTGGGAATAATGTCCTAGAAGCATGAGATGTAATAGGATATTTATTATTTAATTAATAAAAGAGTTTATTCTCATTTTATGTGCATATATTTATGAATATTTTATGAATATCAAATGAAAATTCCGTGATTGTTTATGTAACCTTAAACATAGTATATAAGTGTTATATTCGAGAGGATAGTGTTTAAGGATAATAATCAAAAACATTGTTCATGATGAATTTAATTAAAGTTCAGAATCTTTAATTAAAACATTGTTAATACATGTCATTCCCATTTAGAATGGAACGGTGTTATCCGCACTGTTAATATGGCGAGATATTGAATGAGTGTATTTCGCATAATAAGATTACGTAGAACAAGGACACAGACACAATATGAATTTCTAATAATTTCCGTTAAGCATAGAAATTCTGATTGAGTCTACCGATGGTCATATATAGGATGATCTTAATCCTGAGTTCTTAACAAACTCCTATTTATGGATTTATGTCTTTTAATTTACTCGGTACGGATTCTGAGACCCTGAATCCTATTCCTTGTATTTTGGACACATAATGAAAT
>NW_010360436.1:58345-59605 GCF_000414095.1 Morus notabilis
GAGAGTGCAATTCCAAGTTTATAGTGGAGTAACTATTGGAATTAATAGAATTAATTAATTAATTAAAGTGTTTAATTAATTATTAATTTTATTGGAGCTCAGAATTATAGGTCCATTAGTCCCCGCGTCGTCCTAGTAATTCTACCAGACACAGAGGGTAAAATGGGAAATTTTAGAATTAAGGAATTCTATAAATTAAATACTCGAAAATAATTAATTGAGAATTGATTATTATTTAAATAATGTGATTATTTAAATTTGAATTTGAACACATCTAGATTTATCCATTTAAACTTATTTGATAAGTTGTTCAATTTAGAATTCAAATTAATATAAGTTTGACTTAAATTCGAATTTGAATTTGAATTAAAATTGGACGACTGGATAAAGGATAAAATCTCTTCCTTCCTTATCTGATATAGGCGCCACACAAAGGGATAAAACCCTAGAGGGTGACCGGCCACTTAGAGGATAAGGGAAAGGGATTTTTCTGTTCGAAATTCAAAATTGGAGATAGGGATTTGATCTTATTTTGAAGTTTGACTTCTACTCTTTAAATATGAGAATGATAGAAAATTGTGGACACAATTTTTAAAATATTATTCAGCCCTAATTGAGAGGTGGCTGAAATTCTCATAGCAAGAAAAAGAGAGAAAAATTTTTCTCCAAAAATTCCACATCGTGCATGCGTTAGTGTTTGTGGAAATTCGAGTGTTTCAGAAACCTATTTTGTCTCACGTGTGCCCACACACACGTCTACGTGGAATCAAGGAATTGACGTGGAAGACTTTGGTATTCTAAACACAAAGATTGGAGCAAGGACTGTTCGTGGTCAAAGAATTCAAGTTATCATCCGAGTCAGCTTCCAGGTATTTTTAAGGATTGAATTCTTGATGTAAATTAATGCGATTAATTTATTCGTGCATAAATTAATATAATCTATAGAGTATCTCAAAAGTTTTATGAAAATTTTTGTTATACACGATCCACTTCCCCCACGCTTCCGCACCCGAATTCGATTCGGGAACCAGTAATTGGTATCAGAGCGGTCTATAGACGATATTAATTTATGCTTCGATTATTTGATGATCATAATTGATATATTAAATATGTGGAAATTCGAGTGTTTCAGAAACCTATTTTGTCTCACGTGTGCCCACACACACGTCTACGTGGAATCAAGGAATTGACGTGGAAGACTTTGGTATTCTAAACACAAAGATTGGAGCAAGGACTGTTCGTGGTCAAAGAATTCAAGTT
>NW_010360436.1:60982-61596 GCF_000414095.1 Morus notabilis
AAAAATAAAATAAAATAAGAACCATGCGCTAAAATCGATTTAATATGATAAAATTGATTTAAGTTGCAAAATTGATTTGCAAAATAATGTTAAATGTGACATTGAATTTAAGAGTTAAATTTTAGAATTTCACATATCTGAAAAATAAATTGTTTATTTTTTGATTTGAAAATCATGAGATGTTTTTCAAACAAAATACATATTTGCAAAATAATGAGTGGGAGAGGGTTGTATGACAATGCGACCCACTAGTCTCCACCGTTAGCGCAACACCGTGAGATCCAGAAAGGGGTTTGCGGCGACATTGAATCGCCCTCCTAAAGGAGAGTGTCCTTGCCAGATCAATAACAAGGTTGGCTTCCTAGAGATAAGATTTCAAGATGTATTTCTGAATTGACTACCCAAAGGTAGCAATCCGGAGTTAAGTCTATGGAATCTGAAATGGTGGGTTACACTCATAAAATATAATCAAATCTGTTGGTCATATTTTGACTAAAAATAACGGTAGTTAATAAATATGAAAATATGAGATATTTTGACTATATTTATTAATTGAGAAGAGTCTCGGTCTAATTGGCATATAACTTGACTACCCAAAGGTACACTTTGTATGT
>NW_010360436.1:61669-62047 GCF_000414095.1 Morus notabilis
AAATTAACATGCCTTGATATTCATGCACATAAATTGATTAGATGAATATTCTATTTATTTCCAGCAATATGTCGAATCTCATTATCACACTACTTGCGACTGAAAAATTAGACGGTGATAACTATGCTAAGTGTAAAAGTAACATGAACATATTATTGGTCTGCGAAGACTACAAGTTTGTCCTAGTGGAGGAATGTTCTCTTGAACTTGCGGCTAATGCAACCAAAATCACAAGGGAGCCTTATGATCGCTGGATCAAGACCAACAACAAAGCAAAGTGCTTTATGCTGGCCAGTATGAGCGATGTGCTTCGCAAGAAGCATGAGGAGATGGAGACTGCTTATGAGATAATGGAGTCTTTAGAAGCCATGTTCGGCG
>NW_010360436.1:62096-62323 GCF_000414095.1 Morus notabilis
ATGAAGAAAGGTTCTTTAGTCAAGGCACATGTTTTGAACATGATTGATTACCTCCGTGATGTGGAGCTCAATGGTGCCAGGATTGATGAAGTCACCCAAGTTGGCATCATCTTGGAAAGCCTATCCCCTGATTTTCATGAGTTCGTGAACAACTTTGTTATGAACAAGAAAAAGTCCAATCTCACTGAACTCATGAATGACCTACAAAACTTCGAATCCACCAACAA
>NW_010360436.1:62401-62583 GCF_000414095.1 Morus notabilis
ACCCAAGAAGGCTAAAGGCCCCATCTAGAAACCCAAAGGAAAGTGTTTCCACTGCAATGGCGAAGGGCACTGTAAGAGAAACTATCACAAGTATCTCGAGGAGCTGAAAAAGAAAAAGGAACAAGATAAATCAGATTTACTAGTCCTTGAAACATGTTTAGTAGAGGTTGATACCTCGGCCT
>NW_010360436.1:62763-65071 GCF_000414095.1 Morus notabilis
TTTTAGGGAAAATAAATTTTTAGTTTTGAACAATGTTTATTTTATTCCAGACATTCGTAGAAATTTGATTTCTGTGGCTAAGTTATTTGAACAATTATTTAAAGTTTATTTTGATAATGAATTTGTTCATATTTCTAGAAATATTTTAAATATTTGTTCTGGACGTCTGGATGATGGTTTATATTGTATAAAGCCAATACCTAACTCACTGCTTAATACTGAAATGTTCAGAGATGCCGAACCTAAGAATAAAAAGCAAAAGATTTCTCACGACAGTAACACATATCTGTGGCATCTTAGGCTTGGTCATATTAACCTAAACAGGATTCAAAGACTGGTAAAGGATGGTCCTTTAAGTGAACTAAAAGTTTGTGAGCTTCCGGTCTGTGAATCTTATTTGGAAGGTAAAATGACCAAGAGGCCTTTCACGACGAAAGGAGAAAGAGCTACAGAACCCCTTCAGTTGATACATTCAGATGTATGTGGACCGTTAAACGTCCAAGCTAGAAGTGGTTACAAATATTACGTCACTTTTATTGACGACTATTCAAGATATGGTTACGTTTACCTAATGCAATAGAAATCTGAAACTTTTGGAAAGTTTAGAGAATTCTGAGCAGAAGTTGAAAAATAATTAGGTAAACCAATCAAGACACTTCGATCAGATCGAGGGGGAGAATACCTGGACCAAGAGTTTCGGGATTTCTTGATTGAAGAAGGTGTGGTATCCCAACTGACTGCACCTGGTACACTACAGCAGAATGGTGTAGCCGAAAGGAGAAATCAGACTTTGCTCGACATGATGAGATCAATGTTGAGTTATTCTTCACTGCCTACTTCGTTCTGGGGTTATGCCCTAAGAACGACTGCCTACATTCTGAATAGGTTACCATCTAAGTCTATTCCTAATACACCCTTAGAGTTGTGGTGCGGTCGAAAACCTAGTTTGAGACATGTGCGCATATGGGATGTCCAGCACATGTGCTGAAAGGAAAAACTGGGAAGTTGGAACCCAAGTCAGAAGTGTGTATGTTTGTAGGATATCCTGATGGGACAAAGGGAGGTTTCTTTTATAGTCCTGAAGATCAAAAGGTGTTTGTATCGACAAATGCCACTTTTCTGGAGCATGACTATATGATAGATTTTAAGCCCAGAAGTAAAATAATATTGGAAGAATTAATTTCTGATGATATCGGACCACAACCGACAAGAGTTGTCGAACCACTCAGAGAAAAGACCACAATTCCTAATCAGACTCCTAAGGCACCTCGTCATAGTGAGAAGGTAAGCATGTTACCCGACCGGTATACCGGGGAAGCCCAAATCGTCACTGCTAATAACGGTAAGGAGGATCCATCGACCTTTAAGTATGCGATGGATGATTCTGATAAGGAAGAATGGCAAGCAGCTATGAAACTCGAGATGGAGTCTTTGTACTCTAACTCGGTCTGGCAACTTATAGATCTACCCGAAGGGGTAAAACCCATTAGATGCAAGTGGATCTACAAGAGAAAGAGAGGAGTAGATGGAAAAGTAGAGACTTATAAAGCAAGGCTAGTGGCTAAGGGTTATACCCAAAAGGAGAGAGTTGACTATGAGGAAACTTTCTCGCCAGTAGCTATGCTTAAATCCATCCGGATACTCCTGGCCATTGCAGCATATTTTGACTATGAGATATGGCAGATGGATGTCAAGACAGCTTTTTTGAATGGCTATCTTGAGGAAACCATCTATATGGAACAGCCAGAGGGTTACATAGAGGAAGGCCAAAAGCAGAAAGTCTGCAAACTGCAAAGGTCCATTTATGGACTGAAGCAGGCTTCTAGATCATGGAACATTAGGTTTGATGAGGCTATAAAGTCTTATGGATTTGATCAAAACATTGATGAACCATGTGTCTACAAGTACAAGAAAGAAAATAAAGTGGTCTTCTTAGTTTTTTACGTCAATGACATCCTACTCATTGGGAATGATGTGGGATTGATGACAGATGTAAATGAGTGGTTAGCCAACCAATTCCAAATGAAAGATTTGGGAGAGGCAAGCTATGTTCTTAGGATTAAGATTATTCGAGATCGCAAGAAAAAACTTTTGGTGTTGTCACAGGCATCTTATATAGACAAAGTGTTGTCTAGGTATTCGATGCAAAATTCTAAGAAAGGGAATTTGCCTTCTAGGCATGGTATTCATCTTTCTAAGGAGCAATGTCCAAAGACCCCACAACAGGAAGAAGATATGAGACGGTATCCCTACGCTTCGGCTGTGGGAAGCCTTATGTATGCCATGTTGTGTACAAGACCAGATATCT
>NW_010360436.1:66714-70137 GCF_000414095.1 Morus notabilis
TGAATTATTTATGGAGGATTGATCTATATGTAATGACTATATCAAATGGACACTTCGCAGTTTAGAAGTAATTAATGTCTATAATTTCGAGAGTTCAATTCCAAGTTTATAGTGGAGTAACTATTGGAATTAATAGAATTAATTAATTAATTAAAGTGTTTAATTAATTATTAATTTTATTGGAGCTCGGGATTATAGGTCCATATGTCCCCGCGTCGTCCTTGTAATTCTACCAGACACAAAGGGCAAAATAGGAATTTTAGAATTACAGAAATCTAAAATTAAATACTCGAAAAATAATTAATTGAGAATTAATTATTATTTAAATAATGTGATTATTTACATTTGAATTTGAACACATCTAGATTTATCCATTTAAACTTATTTGATAAGTTGTTCAATTTAGAATTCAAATTAATATAAGTTTGACTTAAATTGAAATTTGAATTTGAGTCAAAATTGGACTATAGGATAAAGGATGATTTTCTCTTCCTTCCCTATCTGCAAATTGGCGCCACACAGGGATGAAAATCCCCTAAGCTGGCCGGCCATAATGGATAAGGATAAGAGGAGATTTTGTTTCAAATTCAAATAGGATCACGTGTGCCCACACACACGTCTACGTGGAATCAAGGAATTGACGTGGAAGACTTTGGTATTCTAAACACAAAGATTGGAGCAAGGACTGTTCGTGGTCAAAGAATTCAAGTTATCATCCGAGTCAGCTTCCAGGTATTTTTCCGGATTGAATTCTTGATGTAAATTAATGCGATTAATTTATTCGTGCATAAATTAATATAATCTATAGAGTATCTCAAAAGTTTTATGAAAATTTTTGTTATACACGATCTGCTTCCCCCACGCTTCCGCACCTGAATTCGATTCGGGAACCAACACGTCGACCCAATTATGACGTCGAACTTATGCAAACAACCTTCGTTAAGGTTAGAAAGGGCATAAGATCTGCGCGCCTCATACGACGAGAGAAATATGCCTGACACCATAAAGGTGCGTCTAAGAGTGGGACACGTCTGCGATACGGGCATTAATTACAAACCTTTAAACCGCCTTACAGTGGGTAGCAAGATATTACAGGGATTCGCATAGCCGTAATGGAAGACCTAATGGCTGAGTGAACAGTCCAAAAGTGATTAGTGGGCTACGGTCTTAGCCTGGAAAGTAGGCCATTCGAGTACTTCTACCTACGAAGGAAAACCTCCCACGAAGGAAGCTTAGGCTATAAAATGGGGCAAAGCCCCATACGCCAAAGGGAGGGTTCTTAGAGAAAAGGCATGAGAAGATAGAGCATACGTGCATGCAATTTGTAAAGAGTCCAAAATAAATAAACCATACACAAGTGGATGTAGCTCTTGATTAACATAGTGAACCACTATAAATCTCGTGTGTCCTCTTATTCAAGTGTTGTTTTTCATGCTCACAAAAACATAACAAACACTTCCTAGCATAATTTCAAATATACAACTAATTTCTAGCCGATAACCCCACGGGATACCAAAAGGTGATCCGGTGTATTTCTGTTGACGAAGTTTCACCGTCAACAATGGTGTTTGATAAAAATCATAAAAAGTGATTTTTAAAGATCTTTTGAAGACTCTATAGCTAAAATCAGAAGCAATTTAAAGACAATTTTAGTTTTTAGATTGTACAGAAATCAACACAGTACAATTAATGATTATCAATAAAGTTATATTAAAGAATTAATAATTAATTACTAATTATATTATATATTAATTAATATATAATTACTATTAAGTTTTTAATTTTGTTAATAAAATAATAAATTAAATAAAAAATAAATAGTAATTACTCAATTAATAATTAAGATTAAATTATAATTATCAATATGTAATATAATAATCAATAATAATTAATAATTGATAATTAGCAATTAATCATTATAAAAAGAATAATTACCAAAATTTGATCATGTGATATATCATATAATAGATTATTAAATAAACATTAATAATTAATTAACTAATTATTTAATTATGTAACTAAAAGTTAATAATTTAAGTAGTGAACGGAATATTAATAAATTATGTATATACTAATTATTTTTCTTAATACACTACTTAATTACTTATAATCTAATAAATATGAGTACATTACTAACATTGTAATTACTTATAATTAAATACTAATTACTAGTTAAAAATTATTTAGCATATTAATTTATTATATATATAGTTTAATTGCTAATGTACTGATTAATGATAATTTATTCATTATTATTATATTATTAATATATTACTTTTTATTTACTAAATAATTATCAATTATTAATTACGTTATATATTAATTTAAGATTATTAATTACGGTCATCTTAACTACCCACAATAATTCAACCTCACAATTTACCAAACGCTATTACACTACTTTTGGAACTAGCAACATTTATATAATTACAGTTTACTAAACACTCAGCTACTTTTTATAACAGTTGTTTTTTCCTTTAACACAACTAAAAGTAATTTTTTCAAATCTACAGCACTATCAAACTTTTACTTTTAGAAGCTTTCAGCTCTAAGTTGAACAAATTACTATATCTTGCATCTCGTTGTTCTTCCAGCTCCATTGTTATTTTTGAGAAACTGCATGTGATCCGTCATCTTTTTATTTTTGTGTTAATATAATGACACGTCGTTATACTAATATAGACCTCATTTGTTGCACTCGCTTTGTTTAGTTCAACTCGGTTTAAATGATGAGTACAGTCTCAACTCATGTTTGGTAAGCATCCATCCGAATTATATTCTCGTTTGAACTAAATTAAACTGTCCAATTTAGAGTTTATTCCCCTTAAGTTTTCAAATGTTCAAATCATTATTGTTCAAATGTTCAAACCTTTTTGAACATTAAAAAGGTGTCCACTCTTTCTACTTTTCAAAGTTACTAAACACAAATAAAAATTTATTCTCTGTTAAAATTGAAATTTTAATTGTACATCCAAAAGCTTATTCGAATTACAATTTAAATCACATAGTTCCATTTTTTTGTTCAAATAAAAAAGTTTAAATCAACAAAATTCAAACCAGTGAACCATGGGGGCATAATTTCTTTCCTCCATGCACATGAAGTAGCGTTTTTTAATATCGATTGTCGTTTTTACATTTTGTTGAATCCAAAGATGAAAATATCGACATTTTTACTGATATTTTCGTGGAAATTTTCATATTTCGAAAGTACCGATGAAAATAGGGGTGTGTTATCTTTTCCGCAGAGTATCCTGAAATTTCCACGGATATTTCTGTAAATATAAATATTTTTACGAAAATTTTAATTTTTAAGTAATACGTAGTATTAAATAACTGAATATCTTAGAGATTTTACAAAAATTTTGAGGAAATAGCAGTAAAATTTTCATAGAAATTTTTGTAACTTCATTTATATATATATAT
>NW_010360436.1:70202-100629 GCF_000414095.1 Morus notabilis
AAAATTATATAAAAAAATATTCAAACTCCATGTCTTGGTATTAATGTTGTTTAAACTAAGAATGCGTTTAAAATACTTTCAAACTTTCTCAAAGCTCCTTTTGGTATTGATAATTTATCATCATGTATGAAACTATATATGTATGGTATATGTATTATGTTGACTTTTATCTATTATACTTAATTTGTGAACGTGTGCTTAGTATTTGTGGTATTATGATCACACTTTCTTTGCATATTTATCAAATAATTGGTATTTCTATTAAGAATTTCATCTGATTAATGAATAATTATTTATTTTAAGGTTTCTTAAAATCTCATTTAAAAATAGAGTCTTTTAATATGAATTTTTGTTTTTTACGTCGTCAATATCTTTGTAAATATTGATATATCGTTTAATATAAATTTGACGTGACACCATTGTTTAATCTCAAGAAAGAAAGAGAGAAAGAAAGAAAAGGTTAATGCGACGACCGGAAAAACTTTCAAAATTTAACCACATTTCCCAGAAGAGAAAACTAATACATTAATCATAACATGCCATAAAGCATATAAAACAAAATGAAAAAAGAAAGAAAAAGAAGTGGAATTATTATTATTATTATTATTATTATTATACGTGTCTACAACTTTATGTTCGTTCTCACTTATTTGTCCCTAATATTAAAAGCTCCCACTTCTATGCTAACTCCAAATCAAACAATCAAATCATGTGGATCATCAACATGCACAATGGCAAAAAGTTTTAGATCCCTCACGTTTGCAAATGCCTCCGTTGGTGCAGTATGGTACGCAGAAATTAAAGCAATCGGGGTCATCGCGTCCCTCGTTACATAAATAATGATCATAATATTTCCCACTACAACATACCGGGCGCGTCTCCTTAGCGCATGTCGCCTCTTTACGTCCCGAGTCACAAAAAAACAAAAATAAATTAATAAATAAATAAAAATATTGTATTGTAAATTTTGGTCATCGCTTTGTTATAAACCAAAATGGTTTGAAGTCAAATATTGTAAAATGCATCACAACCAATTACAAAACTACGTGAATTTTATTGAGATTCAACTGAAACATGCATGTTTGTAAATACTATGAAAAGTGGCATGCAAAAATGAGTACTTAATAATAAGCTACACCATAAAAAATAATTGTGATAATTAAAATGATAAAAGGAAAAAAGAAGTGTAAGGAATTAGGACAAACCTATGCAGAACAATATGAGAAACAGAACGAGAAAAAGTGAAAAAACTCTGGTTTTGGCCATCTCGTTTATTTTACGTGTGAGATTTGCAAATAACTCCAGGGATGAAGGTTTATGCCATAGGGCTTGCAAATTTATAGCAGAAGATAGGAGGCACGCATTCAATCCAAAATCAAATGGTCAGAGCAAAAAAAAGAAAAAAAAAAGAAAATCCCAAATCAAATGGGCATTAATTCCATTTGGGTATTTCGTTTATTACATTTTATTTTGATTTCAATTACCCTATTGATTTCTTTCCGCTCAGCTTGCAATAATTCGTATTAATGCAAGAAGTCAACGTTTTGCCAAAAGAAACGGAAAAAGAAAAATGGAATATGTGCAAAAATTGAACTATTTTTAAAGTTTAGTTTTAGTGAATCTCCACAAATCTTTTAAATTGAAAGAAATGTTCCTCTTATGAAAAACGGGTAACTTAATTGATTGAGTCAATTTTGATGATCACTCACCAGTTTACTTCATTAATCGGTTATTAACGGATATCAATAAGTTAATTTCGATATAAAGAAAGATATCTGTTTTGGGGCATTTTTCTATATAATGGGCGGAATAAAATTCAGGGAATAATCGCATTCAAAAAAAAAAAATTTAAGGAATAATGTCATGGGATGTGGTATTGTAGGATTAGATGTAATATTGCCTTTTAGAACTTATGCAGGTGAGCATTAAATTAGTAATATCAAATACTTCATATTACCAGAATAGCTATGTGAAAGACTTGTGCTACTCCATAGTATAATGGGGCAGTCTGTTATATTATGCTGTTTCATGGCACAATCATGCCTAACAAGTTTTCTAAAGCATTGTGTTGCATTATAATACAACAATGACGGTGAGAATAAAGTTATTTAGCTCATTTCCTTCTCACACTCACAACCAACCACAGAAATTTCAGATCCAAAAAAAAAACCACAGAAATTTCACAATAAGCCTTAATTTGACTTTATGACAAGTGACAACGAAAAAGATGTTCCAAACATGAAGTTTATCCACAACCTTGAGATGGGTCGCTGTTTTGATAAATTGATCACCATCACATGATTGGGAGCAGCTATCCCTTTACCACAACCGAAATGGTATGAAGTGTTTGTTGCGTTACACTGCTTATCAAAGGCAAAAATCCTAATCCGTTGTCTAGAAAGGGTAAGTGACACATTTACAAGTCAAATATGTCGTAGATATGTATGCAAAAATTGAAACTCACAGACTAGATTATTTAAAATCAACCAAAATGAAATTCGTTCAGATTTTTTTTTTTTTTTTGTTTTGCTTGAAATTCCTTCAGAATTGTACAAAGGAATTATTGATGGAATTAAACTTGGAGAAACTGAAGGTTCAAAGGTTGGAAAAACAGTTATTTTACCAGCTTCCTTTATTGGTGGTTCTAGAGATATGCGCAAGAGATATATGGATGCTATGACATTAGTACAACGATTTGAAAAACCTCATATATATTTAACTTTTGCATGTAATCCCAATTGGCTTGAAATCAAAGAAAAATTACAATTGAACAAAGAAGCCCAAAGTAGACCTGATTTACTATCTTGTATATTTAAAGCAAAACTAGGAGAGTTGAATTATTGAAGAAACAAGTTTTTGGCCCTGTAGTAGCATATGTATATGTGATTGAATTCCAAAAAAGATGTCTTCACATGCTCATTTTTAAATAATTTTAAAAAGTACTTATTCAAAAATTACCCACCTAGAAGCCTTTGATAGCATTGTATCAGCTGAACTTCCAAATATTTTGAGATGCCTTAAGAATTTTATAAAAGTATTATGGTGCTTGACAAATTCGATGTTAGTTATTCTTTAGTATCACATATACAGTAAAAACTTTCAGGATTCCGGAAAGAACTTCCATTAACATCTTCTCATTTATCATGATATTTCTTTTGGATCATATCATTCTTTGAAGGGTTGTAATAACCACTTCTACCGTGTTCTTGACTACGGCCACGACCATGACCACAATTATATTTTCTCGTCCTAAAATTTTATAGATAATGCAACATTTGCTTCAGGAAATGCAGTTTAACTAGTGGGACGAGACTGATGATTTTTAATTAACAATTCATTATTTTTCTCTGCGACAAGAAGAGCTGAGATTAGCTCAGTCTTATAACCGCGCAAATGGTATTGTTGTTGCAAGGTAATGTGAGATGCATGGAAAGTGGAGTAGGCTTTCTCTAGCATTTCACCATCTGTGATATTTACTCCACAAAATTTCAGTTGTGAAACAATTCTAAACATGGCAGAGTTGTAGTCGTTGACTTTCTTAAAATTTTAGAAACGTAAATTGTTTCATTCATCACGAGTGGCGGGGAGTACGACTTCTTTCTGGTGGTCGTATTTCTCCTTCAGATTTTTCTAGAGGACAAGTAGATCTTTAAGCGTGAGATATTCGCATTTCAAGCCTTCATCAAGATGTTTACGAAGGAAAATCATTGCTTTCGTCTTTTCTTGTGGTGACTTGTTATTATTTTCTTTAATGGTATTAGTTAGACCCATTGACTCTAGATGCATTTTTACATTTATGATCCAAAACATATAATTCTTTCCCGTAATATCGAGTGCAACGAACTTAAGTTTAGCAATATTCGATATGGTGATAATTATAACAGAACATCGATATAATAAGAATCACAGTAGTATTATTACAATAGAGTGTATAATTAAAATTACATGTTAATCATAATAGCAATAAATAAAAGGGGAAATATTACAAGTATGAGTATTGCAAGGAAAAATGAAAATCGTGTAGAGAATGATCTCCAATAAAAAGAGCAACAATATAGAAAATGCTACTAAAATAACAAACATCATCATCATATTCGCCATATCGTGTATATTATATTAAGAATAGTGAAGAGAATATGAGAAGTGAAAGATAAAAATATTAAGAAGAGTGAAGAGAAGATGATAAGTGAATTGTATGGGTAAAGAAATCCACATTTTGTAGAGTAAAAACTAGTCGTTTATAGCAGTTAATAGCGGTGTAAAAATCTGTCATATTACCGTTAAAAGTGGAATAAGAATTATAATTGTATATCTCAAATGATGTAGAAAAATAAACAGACGAGAATAGTAATATGCATGCAGAAAGTGTAATGAGAAATTACTACCTGCAGACGGCATAGCCGTTCATTTATGAGAATACAAACACACCAAACTACTGTGTAAACCTTTCAAATGGTGTATACCTATGAAATTATAAAAATTATAATACGTTTGGGGCATAACCTTCCTTTATATGAATATAATATAATAGAGTGCATTTGCATACCTTTCACTTGAATTAATAAGGGTTGAAACTTGTAGTAGGACAAGAGCTAGGACCTACTTTTTTTTTACTTTAAGGTAGATGTTTGTAATTGGATCAAAGCCTCATTTCTTTAAATTAATGAATGTAAACAATCGTAGTAGGAATAGAACGTTCGTGTTGATAACGTGTTATGAAAACTAAGAAAATGCAAAACTAAGAAAACTTTAGAGAGAGAAACTATAGAGAGAATTTCATTAATCTTGTAAAGGTGTACAAAATGAAGAGTCTTAAAACTTTATTTATAAGAAAATTTTTGGCACAATTTACGGTTATTATTTATACAGTACTTACTATTTATAGTTATTATTGCACAATAAATTTTTGACATGAACAATAATTTTAACTTACATAATAATTTCAATTGACTTACATAAACTGAACTGGACAACAACTATTCATAACATATATTTTGGGTAAGAACCCTTTTTTGTGAATTTGATATTTTTCGGATCTAGGCAGTTTCCTCACAATATGGGCACGTGATTTCCGGATCCCAATAGGATTCTTCGACTTTTTTTATTATAAGGAAAGGACAATTTAGATTCTTCTTTCCCAATATGTTCGGGTCACCCGCCCTCTTTCTAGAAATAAACTTTTAACATATCATTTTTTTTTTTTCCTTTTTTACAAAAGAAGTAGTATACCTACACCAGACTTCATGATTATATAGCATATTAGCATATGACGGTTAAAAAGAAAAAAAAAGATTCCGTTTTTTTTTTTTTTATGGAAAAAGATACCTTCATTAAGTATCGATAGATATTAATGCTTCTTAGTAAAACAGTAAATAGGTAACATGCTAGATCTTTGTGCACCTTTTCTCACAAAAACAAAATGGAAATTTCTAAAAATGGATGAAGAATCCGAATTAATGAGGCAACAAAGCAAACGCCAATAGTATACATATATACACATACACTATTCCTATAGTTTCATATTTAGACCATTGTGTCCTAGCGAAAGCCTCAGTTCCAAACTGATCATAACAGACACTCTCAAACCAAAATGCAGTTTCTTCCGCCTTTTCTTTTCGTTTTCATACTATTCAATATCGCCAACTCTTCGGTAGCTTTCAGAAACATTAACATTAATGCTGATCGCCGTGGTAGAAGCGAAAATGTCAATAATTCCGACGTAGCATCTGCAATTATTACCGTCGATCAGAATGGCAGCGGAAAGTTCAAAACTATACAGGCAGCCATAGATTCCATACCTTCCGGCAACCATGACTGGATAAAAATAAAAATTTCTCGAGGCATATACACGTACGTAGCACTATAGCTTTACATGCATTACTTGATGAACCGTATTAGTACTTAGTCTAATAACGTCACTTAGTTATAGCGAAGGGAAAAAAAGTAAAGAATAATTATGCACGAGCAATACTTATAATTTTGCTTTATAATCGACCCTTACAAGTGAAATTTTTAATATGCGTTATGTATGTTAATTGCACTCTTTTAATTGCCATTGTATTTCATGTTCTTTTATATGATCATCTTATTTGATTTTTGATGAATTTATCTGACAGAGAGAAGGTAACTATTCCACCAGACAAATCATATATTTTTCTTCAAGGACTAGGTCGTGAGAAGACAATTGTTACGTTTTTTGACCATGAAAGAACAGATACCAGCGCTACATTCTCGTCCAGCCCAGATAATGTGGTTGCGAAAGGCATTTCATTCAAGGTCTAAATATACGTATCATCAAATTGTTATATTTAATAAGTGACTATCGATAAAAACATAATTATTGAAAACTCATTCATATATGTACGAATTTTCAATGATCATATATATACACTAATTAAATATTTATCTTGTGTTTAATGAATTTTGCTTTATATTATAAGTTGATTATATATATTGGTATTCCGAGTATTGATCTATATATCATAATCTCTAATGAATATTGTTGCAGAACTCCTGTAATCGTGCACTGGGTCCTTCAGATATCAACGACATTGGAATTAGTGCTTGAAGCCATGTAAAACAGGCGTTGGCAGCAAGAATATATGGTGACAAATCCGCATTTATTGAATGTGGGTTCATAGGCTTTCAAGATACTTTGTGGGATGCAACAGGCCGACATTATTTCAGCAATTGCTACTTTGAAGGTGCCATAGATTTCATTTTCGGTTTTGCCCAGTCTTATTATGAGGTAAATAATAACTTATTCGTACAATTATATCATGAGTACTAAATTAAATAAATAATACTAGTAACACTAATTTTAATTTGTCATTTTTTTTGTTAGTAAATGTTTAAAAAATTGTCACTTTATAATTCATTATATGTAAGTTGGTGAAAAAATTAGAATTTGAGCTGGTGTTCTTAGTCTTACTAAATTAAATAATGTACTACTTGTTCAAATTTATTTCATGGATTTGAGTTATACAAGATCAGTGTTGTTACAATATAATTCAGAATATATTATAATGTGACCATGATATCATATTGTATACGCAGAACTCATTGATAAATGTGACGGTTGGGACACGACCACCTACGGAGATTGCCGTAGGATTCATTACAGCACAGGGACGAGCATCAGCCAATGATCCTGGTGGGTTCGTATTCGAAGGAGGCTCAGTTTCTGGGAGTGGCCGAGTTTTGTTGGGGAGAGCTTATGGAGCTTATTCAAGAGTAATATTCCATGGCACCGATTTAGGTCAAGTTGTTGCCCCTCAAGGATGGGATGCGTGGTCTTACAAAGGCCAAGAGTAAGTACTACTTAATTTGACCAAAACAAAATTAATAATTATAGAAAATTGCTCGGAAAAACAGCCAAACACCATAACTAATAAAAAAATGAACCTTATGTACGAATATTATATGCTATGGAATTTATTTTCTATTACTGGATGGTGTTGAGTATAGTGTCTATTAATATCTTTTCGTATTTATAATATAAGACCACAATTGGGTTATACATTTATATCCTATTATATGAGATCTATTTTTATTTAATGTATGATGTCGTGTAAAGTGTCTCTTAGCATTACTCTTGCTTATAGGAGTAAGGCTTTTTACTTGGAACTAATAGAAGTAGGTTTCATACTCATACTATGAGTATTTCTATTAGTATGTGGTGTTGAGTATTTATATTAGTATGTGGTGTTGAACACTTTATGCATTAGCATTGCTTGTAATTATGCTCGCCCTAAGATATAGGAAATAAAAACATATCGTTAGTCACCATGTGCATATTTTTGAATCTTCATAATTTTTTTTTTTGGGGTGTTCCATCTAATTTTTTGTATACTGACTGGATATGAATGGAAATCTACCTTTCAGGTCGACGCTTACTTATGCAGAGATCGAGTGTAAAGGAGCAGGATTGAACATTTCCGAGCGTGTTGCATGGGAAAAGAAGCCTGGCGATATTCAGCAGATTCTACAGGAGTATTCAAGATCATCCTTCATTGATCAAGATGGCTGGATTGATAAACTCCCACGATAGCCAAAAATTTTTACTTTAGTAATATGAGGAAAAACAAAATACAAATTTCACAACTCTTTATTCCAACTCCCTAGCTTTTCCGCATTGTTGAAAAGGTGGCTATTTTTTTTTATAAAAATTGCAAAGCTACCTTTTTTTTAAAGACCAAATCTATGGCTATTAATAAGTTGAATTACAAAGCTATTGTTGGGGTCCGGTTGATTAGGTGGGTACCGTGTGGCAAGGGTGTACGCGTGGACGTATCCGATTGGCTGGTGAAGCTCCTACGTGGGTGAAACACTTGGTGCTTCTTGAGGTAGACACGGTGGCAGGACCTCCAACGAAGATGATGAGGTTGGCTAGGCCCGAATTAGGCCGAAGAAAATGGATTCTAGGCCCTCTTTGTTGACGAAATGAGAAAAGTATCCTGCAAGAGATGTTAGAAAGTCCACAAATAACAAGAAGAGAATCACGTAAACTGAAGTCGGTGGGACGAGTAATCAAGTAGTCGATGGAGAAGTGACTTGGGTTGGATAAGGCATTTTTAGAGAAGAGAAGTGACTCATATGGTGGATAAGGCTGTGGTAGAGAAAGCGAGACTGCTCTGTGAACCCGCACAGGTAGCTCCGTGAGAGAAGTATTGAGAAAACTCAAGAAAGATGTAACATCCCGCTTTATATTTTAATAAATAAAGCACTTTTATAATGAGGAAATTATAATAAAGTACAATACAAAAGCTAATCTTGATGTTCCCGTACAACTCAATGTTTTCGTACATGTCGATCCTATGCTCTAGCGTCGTAGTGACACATAATTACAACTATAAATAAGAAGACGAAAAAAGCTAACATAATAAAGTTAATAGCTATTAAGAAACTATCATTATAAAAATTAAGAAGAAGGAGATGGTTGAAGAACATTTTTAAATAGTGAAATTTGTGGGTGAACATAAAGGTTAGAAAACTCAATTATTTATAAGGTAAAAACTAGCCGTTTATGACTGTTAGAATAGTGACCGGATGATTTTGCCCTTAGCCGTTATGAATCGTTGGAATAGTGATTGGACGATTTTGTCCTTAGCCGTTATAATCAGTACAGTTGGAATAACTGTTAGAATAGTATTTAGACGATTTTACTCTTAATTAATATTTTGAGAAAAATATCATTAAAAATATCAATCGATATTCAAAATTATGGAGAATACATTAAGGAATATTAGAGATTTAATGGTGAAGTTGAATTTCAATTCTGAAGCCCGGGGGTTAGTTTCAAGAAAAAAGGGCCTTATGTGAATAAATAATTAAGGGTTGAGATGGCTTGATGAAGTTTAGTACAAATTTACTATCGATAAGTAAAATTCAAGGAGTACGATGAAGAAATCAAAAACTTAAAAGGGCATGTATAAGAATAGAAATTTTGAAGTTTTTTTAACAAGCCCAATAGTAACATACCAATGAATAGTAGTAAGCCAATAGTAACACACCCAATAGTAATAGTGTAATGACTGAGAAAATTCCAGACTTTAAATAATACAATTTATTTATTTAAGCCAAGGATTTTCCTAGAAAATATTATGTGACTGAAGGATTTATGGAATCAATATATGTATTCCTAAATTCTGTAGTAGATTTCATGTTAAGTTCATGTTTTCAATCAAGTAAATTCGATCGATAAATTCTTACCGTACTTTAAGGCGGAATAATTTTCAGTACAAGTATAGTTTGAGAATCTTAATTTCAAGAATCTCCAAACACAGCATGATGTTAGCAGCGTAAAAAAAAACGCACTGACATTTTTAAAGAAGAGAAAATCCTTAATTGCCAGACAGCTAGGTTAAAGTCACAAGATAGATACCTATAGTAGAAGGGTACAATGTGAGCTAAGGAGTTGACACCGTCAGAAATAATGTCACTCCCGGGATATAATGCAGAAAAGTTAAATTTAGAATTTATTCAGTCTAGAATTAATTTCAAGACTTGAAACAGTTTAAGATATTACGCGAGTAAGAATTTAACGTGATATCAAAGCAGACGAGGATTTAAAAGTTGAACTGTAAATAAGTAGTAGAAAAAAAAGAGAACTGTCAGAAACAAGAATTTCCTGTCAGCTAAGTACCCTTTACAGTCAGTATGATTTTTACCTGATTCAAATGTAACTTAAGAGAGTGGACTAAAGTACAAGGGGTAGGATTTATTTTTCTCTCTCTCCTTCTCCACTTTGGCCGACCATGCATAGAAAAATTAGAGCCAAAATTGGCTAGTTGAGTGTGCTAGGGGATTACATGATAAGGTGTGATGGGATTGTGTCAAATCAACTATTGGACATAAATGCTTACCACACTTCCTTCTTGAAGCACACCACCGGCCATGCAAAAAAAAAATAGAGCCAAAATTAGCTAGTTGAGTGTGCAAGTGGATGACATGTTAAGGTGATGTGATTGTAGTGGTTGAAAGGGAATTAATGGCAAATTTGCATCTCCTTTTCTCCTTCCAAAACTGGCCAAGAAAGGGGGACTTTAACCAAAAATTTGGTTGAATGATGGAGTGGAATTGGTGTTAAAAAAAATAGTTTCCAAGTTGCCTATAAAAGGAACCAACATAGGATAAGCTTCATTTTTTTTCTCCTAGCTTTTTCCCCACTCAAAAATCCGGCCACACACTCTCCATTTCCTCTCAAATATTTTCTCCCACTCTCCAAATCTTGAGCCACTAGCACACCATAGAAGAAGAAGAAGGAGATTAAGGGATTCTAGGAGGAGACTAGTCAAGCATTCCTCTAAGGGTAAAGAAACTCTAAATCCTCTCTTTTTCATGTTTTGGGAAAGTTTGAAATAGAGAAATATTCTTCTCAAATTTCCTTATACTCTTATAGTTTCAAGCCATTAACAATCCTAGAGGAGTTCAAGGGTTTTTCAAGAGAAAGAGAGAATTCTTCAAGGGTAAGTTCTTAAACTCCCCTCCATTAATTTCTAGCCAACTTTAAGCTTGGATTTATGGATGTAAATTTGTGGTTCTTGAAGAGATAAGATTGTAATAAGGGTGTGTGAGTTTTATGTTGGTTTTGTGAGTTTTGAGGTTAGTTTGATGTGGTATGTTTATGCTTAATCTAAGTTGCTTATTTTCAAATTAGAGGAAAAATTTTCCGGTGACTTTGACCGCGAAAAATGAGGACCATAGAGCGAGATTTTTCAATGTTTTAAAGCTTGAACTTATAGCCCTGGATGTTTTGAACATTTTCGGTTACTATGACAAAACCTAATTTTAACTCTAAAACCAAGTTTGAAGCCATTTGGCAAAAACGGACAAGCTGTCCAACACAGTTTCGAAAAAAAAACTGGCAGCCACTGGTTCAGCCAAACGGGACCCTTAGAAGCTGAATCTCGATTTTTCACAAAAGTGACAATTTTATATTTCGACGAGATGAAGAAATTTGATGAAGAAAAGATTTTCAAAATCCGACCCTAAGAGGTACTAAAACACAGATTCCCGAAACGGCACAGTTTTTGACTAAAACAGTTTCAAGAAAAACAACAGCTACGGCTTTCAGCCAAACGGGGCCTTTAGAGGCCGAGATGAGAAGCTATACGGCTCAACTCCAACATAATTGCTCTGATATAGCTGGCTCTTTTAGGCACTTGGATATTTCCCAACAACTCCGGTCCATTTATGGTTATTGCTTCTGTGAACATAGTAGCTAAATAATCCCAACGCGTTACATAAGGCAGATATTGTATAATTGTTCGGTTTTCCGCAATTTTTTCCATTCCTCGGTGTAAATAGCCTAATATTGGTTCACAGTCAATAACATCTTCACCATCGAGAGTAACGATGAGTCGAAGAACACCATGCATTGATGGGTGGTGGGGACCCATATTTACTATCATGAGGTCTTTTCTTGGAGCTGGTATATTCATAGGTTTTTCTTTTTCCTCGATTGATTCTTTCATGAATTACTGAAAAGCGAAAATAAGTTCATTAAAATAAAAAAAAATCAAGATCTAATAAATCAAATAATTCAATAATTCAAAACGCTTCCTCAAATTCAAATTAACGCATTTTTGATTCCCGAATATCTAACTGATTAATTAATTCTTTATAACGTATTCTATTGTTCTTTGACAAATAAGACAGCATCCTTTGGCGTTTTCCCAAAATTTTACGGAGGCCTCTCTGAGATAAATAGTCTTTTCTGTGCAATTCCAAATGTGAAGAAAGTTTTCGTATCCTATTAGTGAGGCTTAGTATTTGAAATGTAACAGACCCCCTGTTTTTTTCTTTTTCTTCGTGTGAAATAACCGAGATGAATGACTTTTTTATCATAAAATGAAATCTTCCCCCCCACCGGCCCTTATTGCTTTGCTAGATTTTTTTATTGATCAATAATAATAATGTTATTCATTTTTTTTTTTTTATTTGGCATACACAATACAATAATCTTAATTTTGTGAATAATCTTAATTTTGTGAATAATTTCCAATTTGAAAATTGTATTCGAATAGGTAAACAAAAAGATAGTTGTCTGCACTCACAAAAGATAAAAAATTATATCTAAAATTTAAAAATAAACTAAGAAGATTTTTGCATTATTTCTAGATATTGATATGTCATTAAATTAGTATCGTGTATCATAATGGAATAGAAAACAATATAGGTGTGCATCTATTTGTCTTCATATATGCAATATAGTACGGGAAATAAAATCAATCCGTATTTCACTTTTTTTCAGTACACGCTTAAGTTCATTTTTAAATTGCGGATACATATGTATCCTTACCATACTGAAACGACTGCCATTATTGGTATCAAACCAATAGCGATTCATACAAGCGAAATCTTCTAATCGATAATTAGGCCAAAGAAAGAACTTTAATCTAATTATATTATTTTGATTTATTTTGCTTTTATTCAAAACCGGACTCTTTACCTTATTTTCATTACAAAAAAATGCATTGCTAGGTATACCATTTCTATTCCTAGAATTGAAACAAATTAGAATTCTCAATTCTCTACGATGTCTAGGGGATAAAATAGTTTCAGGAACAAACAAATCATAATGATTTTTGTCTCGATTTTCAGTCATCTTTTGATGTTTTGAAATGAATTCATCAAAATTCTTCGTATCAACATGGCCCTTTTCTCGATACCTTTGATTAATTGTGTGTTTACTTTTATGAACCAACGAAATACCTATAGTTTGATACATAATAAATTGTCCTTCATTTTTTCTAGACAGACGAACTGGTTCAATAAGTAATATTCCCTTTTTAATCAATTCTGTAAGAATGAAATTTTTCTGAATCATTAGAAGATCCAGATTTATTTCTCCCCTTTGAATAGAGGCTATAGTAATTTCTCTTAGGTTTATCGGTCTAAGCAGGGAACAATATACTTTGATGTTATCGATCATTTTTTTATTTAAAGAATCGTCCCATCTCAATTGAAAAAGCAAATACCTTTTTAGTAAGAAATCAAACTCCGCTTCCATGTTGGTCCTGGATTGTTTTTTATTTTTTTTCATCTTTGATACCGCATAATTTTCTTCAATATCTTTTTCTTGATTTGAGAGAGTTGATTCAAAATCTGTTTTGATTCCGCATTCTTTTTCTACTTGATTTTGTTTTTCTAATTCAAGATATTTTTTTTCATTTGAAAATATTGATATAAAGATATCTCTTTTTTTCTTTCCAGTCGTTTTTTTATTTTTATTTCCACTGGCATTTTCATTTACATTAAGATTTAAAAGGAGAAATTTGATTGGTATGTACCATGGTTTAATCTTATACGAAGTATAAAGTATCAAAAATTCTGGGAAAAACCAAAGTTCGAGATTCGATATGGGAAGTTATAAGTTTAACTCAAGTTATAACTCAAATTTAACTCAAAAATTATACTTAAGTTAAACTCTAAAAGAACAAGTCCTTAATAGCCACACGATAAGTTCGCGTGCGCCCAAACGCACCCCACCAGTGCTAGAACGAACAAATACTCTTTTAATAGTCCCGCCTGCAACGGCCAACTCAGAAAACTCACAAAGATAAGGCAAAGGCTTTCTCTCAACTTCCTCACCTGTAATAAAATCAAAATTAAAAATCACATAACCTAATCCGCCATTGCCGAAATTCTCGTCTCATTTCCTGTGATGAGCGCTGAATCTAGGAAGCTTTAGCTGATCACAAGCGTCGGAGGCTGCATGAGTGGCTTAGAACCTCGCGGGTTCTTCTTCTTCAAGTTTTGGAGCTTGAAGCAATGGCTATGGCAGCTATGGGTTGTGGATGTACGGTCCCTCTTTCGCAGTCGGTTTCTCTCGGTTTCTCCGCTGAGAAAGCTTCGGTTTTTCCAGGGCCGCGGTATTCTTCTCGAGTTCGCTATCGCTTCGCTTCTCTTCGATGGTTGAGTTCCAATCGCCTTTCTCTTGCTTCTCATCGGTACGTCGCGTTTTTTTAATTAATTGATTAGTTAATTTTGTACTTTTTTCGGTTTCTTTGCTCTGTTTGATTGCCTGGAGATTGGGAGAAATGAGAAGAATTGATTGATTGATTAATTTGTTAATTGTTGTTGTTGGTTTTTTATTTTTATTTTTAACTCTGTTTGATTGCTAGGAAATTGGGAGAAAATGAGAAATAATTTTTGGATTTTTTTTGGATTCTTCTTCTTCTCTCTCTGTGTTCAGTGTTCTTAAATTCTGTTCTTTTGGTGGAAAAATCATAAAAAGTAGCAAATTTTTTCCCTCGCCGAAGGTTACATTGCAGTATGTTCTGTTTGCTTTTAAGAGATTGTGGAAAATGAAAAAATTGGAAATTTCAAGATTCTTCAGTGTTGGGCCTTCTTTGAAAAAAAAAAAAATCCGACGAATTACTTTGATTAGTCGAGTTGAATTATGTTCATTCGGTGGAAAAATTAGAAGCCTACCAAATTTCATTTCCTTAGTTTTCGTAGTGTCCTGATTGTGCAAAATTCAATTATCAGTTTATTTTCCCCCCATAAATTTTACATTCCTTAATCTTCTGTCGGGAGTTATATAATGGCCTGCGGAGCAGAAGTGGCTGATTTTGCAGAGCAGGATTTAGATTCCATTGTATTTGTTTTTGCTTTTTGAGTTCTTTTAAAGCTTAAATAAATTTTCCTTATGTTGTACTTTGTCTTCTCCGACACCAAACGGAGGAGACTATGAATCTTGGTTGTTTATTATCATTGGGACCTCAATTGGACTGGCTTTGGTACAACTATCTTCTAACTTATGACTACTCCCGTGAGAATATCTGCTGTTTGTTAGCTATTAGCAGTATTTGCTTGATTGAGTTAGGTTCTTCATTTTCAGCCCACAAATTTTACCATATAAATAAAAACACACACGTCACATAAAATATTTAAGCTCCAATCGCCTCAACAACTATAAAAGGCCAAAAAATTAAATTCGATTAATTGAATATCAAAATACTTTTAACTGTGTTTAACTTTAGTCAACTAACTAATTTGAATTTTGCTTTTCCCTTCTCTGTGCACCAGATTTGATGCTTTTATCTCAAGTTGTTCAATTACCAACACCGATACACAGTGCACCCACGTTGCTACTGAGGACGAGGCCTCTGAAGAATTAGCAGAACAGGATTGTTCAGTTCCAATTGTTAATCTCAAATCCAATATCCTTGATGCTGAGCCTCTGAGTTTACTAACTGAAGCGACTTATGTGGATTGCCTACTGACAACGCTGCCTGTATGTTCTGTTTGTCTGTTAATCTTTTCTCCTCCCAATTTTAGTCTTCGTCTCGGTATTATTTGATGTAGGACTGAGTAGGGTAAAAAGAGAGAAGAAGAAGCTTTTCTCCTCCCAATTTTAGTCTTCGTCTCGGTATTATTTGATGTAGGACTGAGTAGGGTAAAAAGAGAGAAGAAGAAGAAGAAGAAGAAGAAGAAGAAAGGTAGAAGAAGAGGAGAATTTAGAGAGAGAAAGAGAAGAACTTTAGAGAGAGGAAAACTGAATATCTGTATTATCAATCAATAAGTTCTGAAAAACAATGAACAATACTAGGCCTATTTATAGATAGGCAATTCAAACACTACTAGGAAAACTAAACGCAATTAAGAAACTAAGTACAATAAGGAAACAAAAGACAGTAGGAAACTAACTTAAGAAATATTAGAGTTACCAAAAACTAAATATAATAAAGAAAGAAAATAAAATAATATCCTAGTTTCTATATTTGCGCATGACATAATAACGGAAACTAGTATTATGATTTCCATCATTTCCCCCTGTTGAATAGAACTCGACTCCGACAAGTTAGATTGCAAGTAGCTGTTCAAGAGGTCAGGAACAAGTTGACGGAACTCTTCTTCAGTTATCCAAGTATCATCAGTCGAAGGACGATCTTTCTAACGAACAAAGAAAGGACGAAAACCACCAGCAGGTGAAGTAACAAACTCATTGTCAAGAACATCAAGAATAACCTCAGGCGGATCTAAAGGAGTAGGAAGAGCATGAGGAACCTGTGTGGAAGATGTACCTACAGAATCAAAAGAAGGCAAAACTGGAGGCTCAAAAGTGCCTCGGTAAGGGAACAAATCTGCAACATTGAAAACTAGAGGGTAATGAGCATTAGATCCAAGCCTACGAAGGATAGGAAAAGGGCCAATAGTTTGGGCATGTAACTTTTTAACAGCATGTTTTGGATAACGCTCAGGATTAATGCGAACCATGACATAATAACCTTCATTAAATTCTTTATAACTACGATGTGTGTCAGCAGCAAGTTTATATTTATCATTACTCAAAATAATTTTTCGTCTAATCTCAGTATGCAAGTTATGGATGTGATCAACAAAAGCTTGGGCATAATCAGAATGAGGGTAATGAGTAGGCAAAGGAATAAGGTCAACAGGTTGGCATGGGAGGAGGCCATAGACAATCTCAAAAGGACTTTTACCTATGGATCTATTGACAGAGTTATTATAGGCAAATGCAGCTTGTGGCAAAATTAGATTTCAATTCCCAGGTTCTTCTCCAACTAAGCATCGAAGCAAATCACCTATACTACGGTTAACGACTTCAGTTTGACCATCAGTTTGTGGGTGAAAAACAGAAGAATACCTTAAAAGTAGTCCCAAACAATTGCCAGAGAGTCTTCTAAAAATAACTAACAAACTTCACATCCCTATCAGACACAATGGTTTTTGGAAGGCCATGTAGCCTAACAATCTCCTTAAAGAATAACTTAGCAACATGAGAAGCATCATGTAGCCTAACAATCTCCTTAAAGAATAACTTAGCAACATGAGAAGCATCAGTACTAGGGGCATTGGACAATCCAAAAGGCATGACTAACCATTCATAAAGTCCATCTTGAGTCTTAAAAGTAGTTTTCCATTCATCTCCAAGGCGATTCCTTCTTACCACACGTGAACCTGTAGGTATTACTACGGCCGCAATGTTTCACAGCATTATCATATAACCAAAGGGCAACCTAAAGGAAGGTGGGACACATTCATAGGTAAACCTTCACACTAGATATTTTCAGAGTATGGTCCAAGCTTAAGTGTGACTAGACAACGTTCTCTAACGGGTGAAGAAGTCTTATTTACCCAGGCTACCTGAAACGGACGAGAATGTGGTTCTGACTTAAGACCAAAATTTTCAACATCAGACTTAGAAATCACATTCATAGAACTACCCCATCTATGACTAGCTTACACGTTTTCCCATTAATAGGAACGAAAGTGTGAAAAATGCTAGTGCGTTTCCAAGAATTACATTAGCAGGAGTGGACAAAATGCATCTCATGACAGAGAAGTACTCTTCATCAAGTGGGAATTCATCCTCATATAACAGTAGGGTCCTCATAATCAGGCTCTAGGTGGTCAACTATGAAAAGGTTATTATCATCCTCTAATGGGGGTTCATCCTCATGGTCAAGAACTAGAGTACAGTTTGGACAACGACTGGCTATGTGACCTTTAGCATGACAATGGTAACACTCAATTTGGGAGGAAAAAGTGTGAGAGCTAGAGGCAGTAGCAGGTGTGTTCTTAACTAGATTAGTGGATGGAGCTAGACCCTGATGGTAGCAGTTTGGTGGAAGGCTGGGTATTAGGGTTAGGCGAAGGAAGAGTGGAAGGGCGGTTGGGATGGGTATCCATAGTGGATGAAGGACGCCTATGTGACCTATAGCATGACAATGGTGACACTCAATTTGGGAGGAAAAAGTGCGAGAGCTAGAGGCAGTAGCAGGTGTGTTCTTAACCATATTAGTGGATGGAGCTCTAGACCCTGATGGTGGCGGTTTGGTGGAAGGCTGTAGGGCAGGCAATATGGGTCACGACACGACAACACGACTCGAAAACGACACGAATTTTGCGGGTTAGAGTTGAGAAAAAAGAGGTTCGGGTCAGAATTGGGTCGACCTAAAATTGTCACGAAAAACACAGGTCAATTTCGGGTTGGACCCACCTAACCCGAACACGACTGGAAACTCGTAAAAAACTGAAAAATACATATATTTTTTATTACATATTTTTGATTTTATTATGAACTTGTGATATCATAATAGTTATACTCAACATCTTAGACTATTATTTGCTTAATTTCAATAGATGTTATTGTATTTTAGTGTGTTATGAATTTTAAGTTATTTCTAATATGTAAAAAACTAAATAAAAGTATACAATTTTCGTGTCAATTTCGAGTTCACGGGTCAATTTCGTGTCACAAGTAATTTTCGTATCGTGTCGTGTCAACCCGTAAAGTGGTCGTGTCGTGTTCGTGTTGCGGTTTTAAAAAAATTCGTGTCACGGGTCGTGTTCGGGTTGACTGTAAATTTAGAAAGAAACGATCAAAACACGACACGTGACACGAATTGTCACTCCTAGAAGGTTGGGTATTAGGGTTAGGCGAAGGAAGAGTGGAAGGGCGGTTGAGACGGGTATCCATAGTGGATGAAGGACGCCTAAGAACATAGCGAGGGTACTTTTCATAATCTAAGTCTTTTGGATAAGCGGAGTCTATGTCAAAAAGATTGTGGACTTGAACTTTACGCCTAATGTCAGCTCTTAAACCATTTGTGAACCTAGTAACTAGAACTCGTTGATCTTCATCAACTTGACATCGTCACAGTATATCTTCAAACTTTGACATATAGTCATGAACAGTGGAAGTATTTTGTCTCAGATTTTGGAACTAGGACAAAAGATCACTCATGTAGTACAGCGGGACATACTTGTGTCGCAAAATATATCTCATGTCATCCCACGACAAAACTTGTGCACGACCTCTAAGCTCAACATCTTGCATGACTGTTTTCCAAAAACATTTGGCACTACCCACTAACTTAATCCTAGCCATACTAAGGCGTTGATCATCATTCATGTGGTACCAATCAAAATACTTATCCATCTTATCCAACCAATCTAAAAAAACAGTGGAATCTAACCTACCATCAAATTCTGTAGCATCCAACTTGATTTTCCTAGAAGGATCATCTATGTGGTTGTGTTAGGGTGCATCATATTGATAGTGAGGTTGTCGACCTTGATGTTGGATGTGCCTAGGGGGCTGTGTTGGACGAGATGGAGAAGGATGTGTAGTGGTGTCTTGAACGCCATTATAAGCATCAATTGGATGAGAAGTGTTGGATGTGCTTATGTTTTGTGAATCAGGTGGAGTGGGTAACAAACCAGAACTATTGGTGACAGTAGACACCGGATCAACTTTTTCTTTTTCTAGGGTTCGTGTTTGGTTATGTACTTAGTGAGATTGTCTACTTTAGTGGAGAGGCTGTTGACTGTAGTGGAGAGGTTGTCAATAAGAACGGTAAGATGGGTAAGGTTGGAAGTTTGTTGTTTGTTGGTTTTCCTCAGTTTTGGTTTGATGGTAAGCCAGTTGACCAGACAGACTTTCAAGTTCTTTAACAGTCATGGTGAAAAAGAAGGGTTTAAAGAAAAGTATTGAGGAAAAGAAAAATGCCGAAATTAGAGAGTATATTAAATAATGAGAAAAATAAACCAAGTTACAAAGCACACAACAAGAAAAAAAATCAATCGAAATTATTATGCAATGGTGCAAAAGAAAGGAGGTGATGTTGATGGTTTTTCTATTGTTGTGGTTAACTCTTGTTGGAAGATTCCTAAAATAATAGTAGTCAATTTGTACTATATAAGGAATGTAGATAGGCTGTCATCCCAACGGTCAAAGAGGGATTCTAGGAGGAATGTAGATAGGCTTGTAGAATATTTTGGAAGAGAAGAAGTAATTTTCTCATTTACTGACCGAATATTTACATACACAGAAAAGAGATCTTAGGTTGTTAAGATCCCTGAAAACTAGGAAAAGAATATGCCTAAGAATCAGATCTACTTTACACGGCTACTTTAATGATAAAAATACAACTAACTTCTAGAAGATTTTCTACACTCCCCCTCAAGCTGGGCTGTATAAACTCAACATGCCTAGCTTGGAACATAGTTCTTGGAAGTTAGTGCAGTGGAGTGCCTTTGTTAGGATGTCTGCGGTTTGATGCCGTGTAGGAACGTAGTTGAGTGAGATTATTTTTCCTTCAATCTTCTCACTGATAAAGTGACGATCTATCTCAACATGCTTGGTCCGATCATGATGGACTGGGTTCTTTGCTATGGCTGTAGCTGATTGACTATCACACCTCATGTCGATAGGACCTTCTGCCTTAACTTTAAGTTCTTGCAACAACCTTTTTAGCCACATTCCTTCACATATCCCATGCGCCAATGCTCTAAACTCGGCCTTTGCACTGCTGCGGGCAACGACTGGCTGCTTCTTGCTTCGCCAAGTCACTAAGTTTCCCCAAACGAATGAACAATAACCTGAAGTGGATCTTCGATCCATAGATGATCCTGCCCAATCGGCATCTGTGAAAACTTCAATGGTTCTGTTTGTGGTTTTTTCGAATAACAATCCTTTGCCTGGGTCTCTCTTGAGATATCTTAGGATTCGATACACCGCCTCCATGTGTTCTTCTGAAGGGTTATTCATGAATAACTGGGCGAGTATGAGCAAGGTAGATTAGTTTCCCACCAGACGTTGATATCTGCCTTTGTCCACTGCTGTACCACCTGTCCGCATTCCTAATTTTACATTTGGATCCATAGGAGTGTCAACTGGTTTACATCCTGCCATTCCTGTCTCCTTTAGTAGGTCCAAAACATATTTTCGTTGTGACATTGAGATACCTCTGCTTGATCTAGCCACTTCCATTCCAAGGAAATACTTAAAGTGTCCAAGGTCTTTGATTTCGAATTCTCTTGAGAGCAGCTTCTTTAGGCACTCCATTTCTTCCCAATGATTACCTGTGAGGACTATGTCATCGACGTACACAATAAGTGCAGTGAGTCTTCCATCGGCAGCATGTTTGACGAATAATGTATGGTTGGCTTGGCACTGAACATAGCCATCCTTCTTGAGGACTCTAGTGAATCTGTCAAACCATGCCCGAGGAGACTGTTTGAGGCCATACAAGGATTTTCTGAGTTTGCAGACTTTGTTGGTAGTGGAATTATCTTCGAAACCTGGAGGTATCACCATGTAAACTTCTTCCTCGAGGTCTCCATTTAGGAACGCATTTTTTACATCGAGTTGAAGTAGAGGCCAATCTTGGTTTACTGCAATGAAGATGAGGACTCGGATGGTGTTAAGTTTGGCTACTGGAGCAAATGTTTCTAGGTAGTCTATTCCATATGACTAAGTGAACCCTTTTGCCACAAGGCGAGTCTTGAGCCTTTCCACACTGCCATCTGCCTTGTGTTTTACTGAGAATATCCATTTACACCCAACAGCATGCTTACCCGGAGGTAGAGTAGTAATCGTCCATGTCTCATTCTTCTCAAGTGCTCTTATTTCATCCAGGGTGGCTGCCTTCCATTCGGGTATTTGTAAAGCTTCATGGATGGAAGTGGGTATCCGGACCTGGTCTAGCTTGGAGACAAACGCTCTGTAGGTTGGGGACAACTTCGCATAAGACATATGATTGCGAAGAGGGTGTTGTGTACATGGTCGAACTCCTTTTCGTATTGCAATTGGAACATCCAGGTCTGAATTAAGATCTGCAACCGGATCAGGCACAGGAACAAGAGTAATTTCAGCCTTACCTTGAGTATTTTCAATGGAGGTTGGAGCCGAGGAAGAGTCTTGGTTATGTTGAGTTTGTGCAGGTTGCATCTGAGGACGTTTTCTCCTTGAGTAGACACTAAAGTCCTTTTCTGTTGCAGTTTGATTTTGACTAGGTATGGGTTCATTTGGGACAGGGCTGGAACCTTTTTCTTGACTGGTTTGGGTTTCAGGGTTGACACGAAGAGGCTCGGTTGACTCAATGAGGAGAGTTTGCTGGTGGAGCCGAGGCACTTAGGATTGGAATTCTGGAACTCCCTGAATCATTCTCGAGCAGAGAATCCCAATCCCAATTATGAGATTCCATCATTCTATTCTCCCCCTGAATAGAGGAATTGGTGTAGAATGATTGGTGCTCGAAGAATGTGACATCCATAGAATGAAAGAACCTGTTTGTGAGTGGACAGTAGCATTTATACCCCTTCTTGTTTGGTGAGTAACCAAGAAAGATACATTTGGTGGCTCTAGGATCTAGTTTCCCTTTGTTTTGGGCGTAGACATGGACAAAAGCAGAGCAGCCGAAGACTTTGAGTGGAATCTGAGTGATAAGGTGAGAATTTGGAAAAAGTTAGAGGAATGTTTGGCTTGGAGTTTTGAAGTGCAGGATACGTGAGGGCATGCGGTTTATGAGATAAGTAGCGGTGAGAACTGCCTCACCCCAGAATCTTTTGGGAACATTTGAGGTGAACAATAAAGAGCGGGCAACCTCAAGAAGATGACGGTTTTTCCGTTCGGCTACACCATTTTATTGGGGTGTGTCAACGCACGAACTTTGATGAATAATACCGTGATTTTGCAAATACTTTCCAAGAACCGAATTGAAAAAATCTCTGGCGTTGTCTGTTTTGAAAACCTGAATGTTGGTTTTGAATTGATTTTGGATCATGGTATGGAATGTTTTGAATATCTGACTAGTTTCGGATTTGTCTTTCATTAGGAATACCCAACTTAAGCGTGTATGATCATCAACAAATAATAGAAACCAGCCGGCCCCGGTGATATTTACAACCCTTGAGGGACCCCATATGTTGCTATGTATGAGTGAGAAAGGATGAGAGGACTTGTATGGTCGAGGTGAATACGAACTGCATGTGTGTTTAGATAATTGACAAATATCACAATGAAAGGGGCTTGAATTTTTATTGATAAATAATGATGGAAATAGTCGTTTAAGGTACAAAAAATTTGGATGACCTAGACGATAGTGCCACATCATGACAGCACTATCCTTATTGGACAGACTCGAAGACAAGAACATACTAGGTAACTGACTTTTTGGACTGACATAGACTTTGCTGCAACTTTTTTCTTCCTGTGAATTAGCGTGATTGAGAAGATAGAGACTTGCACAAAGCTCAGCATTGCCAATCATCCTCCCCGATTTCGAATCTTGAAAAACACAAGTTTTGGCAGAAAACTTAGTAACGCAGTCCAAATCACTAGTAAGCTTGCTCACAGACAATAAATTACAGTCTAAATTAGGCACAAATAAGACTGAATGTAGGACAAGAGTCTGGGATAGGTTGACAGTGCCAAATCCAGCAACTTTGGAACATGATCCATTGGCTACACGGACTGTGAGATGGCTCCGGCATGGACAAAATGATGTGAGCAGAGACCTATTTCCAGTCATGTGATCTGATGCACCAGAGTCCACAATCTATGTATTTGAGAGTGTCCTGGTTGCACCAAAAACACTATATATATTACCTCTGTGAACAGTACCTCCTGTACCAATAATAGTAGGAGTTGGCTGTGTATTTGCTTGACTAATTAGCCTCTGAAGGACCTCAATTTGATCCTTGGTAAATGGAGCTTAAGAGGACGCAATAGTAAATTCTGTTGAGGTTGCATTCCTACGGTTTTCACGCTCAGCAGACCACCGGTTAGGCTTCCAGTCCACGGGTTTTCCATGGATTTTCCAGCAGGTGTCCTTGGTGTGGCCTGGTTTTCGACAGTGATCACACCAAGGTCTCCCTCTACGAGGCTTGTTATCATTCAAATGTGGAGGAGGACCACGGGCAGCAAGAGCCTGGACTGAGGCATCCTCATGTAATGGTAGCAAACCATTAGCCACAAGGGTTGAACCTTCTGGAGTTGACAATGCCCCTGATTTTCCTAGCATTACTTTTCTTCGACTTTCTTCCCAACGGACCTCAGAAATGGCCTCTCGAAGGCTAGGGAGAGGCTTGGTGGAAAGGATTCGACCCCGAACTTCATCTAGGGATTTGTTAAGTACCATGAGGAATTTGAAGACCCTTTTTGTTTCCACTATTTTCCTAAATTTGGCACCATCATCAGGACATTTCCAGTCATGGGTTTCGAACAAATCAAGTTTCTGCCAGTTCCGAGTTAGGTTGGTGAAATAGGTGGTGACAGTTGTCTCCCCTTGATTTAGATCCTGAAGTGCAGTTTCCACCTGAAATAATTCTGAGGTGTTTTCACTGCTGGAATATGTTTCTTGAGCGGCTTCCCAGATATCTCGAGCCGTGGAATAAAGAAGAAAATTTTCACCAATCTCTGTGGTCATGGAACTTATCAGCCAGGACATAACCATGTTGTTTTCGGAACGCTAGAGTTTGTAGTTGGTATTGGACTTGTCAGGTGGGGCTGTTGCTCCAGTGAGATAATCATCACGACCCTTGCCACTGATGAACATCATTACGGATTGAGACCATTGCAAATAACTGTGACCATTCAGTTTATGACTTGTAACAGGAATCAGATTGCTCTCAGGCATAGCCGAAGTGAGAGCAGGAGATGAACCAGATGGAGATGTGATACTGGTCGAGGAGGACTGATCTGTTTCAGTCATAATCTAAGCAGAAGCAGGAGAATGACAGCAGATTTAGGGCACAAAGGGAGGCTCTGATACCATGTAGAATATTTTGGAAGAGAAGAAGTAATTTTCTCATTTACTGACCGAATATTTATATACACAGAAAAGAGATCTTAGGTTGTTAAGATCCCTGAAAACTAGGAAAAGAATCTGCCTAAGAATTAGATCTACTTTACACGGCTACTTTAATGATAAAAATACAACTAACTTCTAGAAGATTTTCTACAAGGCTGTCATCTCGACTGTCAAAGAGGGATTCTAGGAGAGAATTATTTAGCTAATTATTTCTCTTTAATTAGGAAGATTAGTTACCTTTTTTGTACATCAGCAGGGAACTTTATATTCCCGTGTAATTTAGCATACAATAGAGCAATTTGATTATTCATTCAAGCTCTTATTCTATGTTTTTATGGTATCATAGCAGAGAAAGAATCCTAGGATTTGAATCTTTTTTTTTTTCTCCCACAATGTTTGAAACCATGTCTGAATCCACTCAGTCTCGGTCATCTTCATCTCGGCCTGAACCCCAAATTCTCCAGAACCCATATTAAAATCACCCTCTTCAGATAACCACTATCCGACTCAATGGCGACAATTTTCTCCGGTGGTCACAGTCAGTTCGAATGTACATTAGAGGAAGGGGTAAGATCGACTATATTACAGGAGATGCAAAGAAGCCTGACGTGAAGGACCAATGGCTGAAAATTCAATGGTAATGACCTGGTTGGTTAATTCCATGGCCGAGGAGATTGGTGCCAATTACATGTGCTACTCCACCGCCAAAGATCTGTGGGATAACGTGTCACAGATGTATTCTGACCTCGGGAATCAATCCCAAGTGTACGAGTTAACATTGCAACTTGGAGAAATTCGCCAAGGTGAGGATTTCGTTGCAAAATACTTTAATTCTCTCAAGAGAATTTGACAGGACCTTGACTTGTTTAATGATTATGAATGGAAATCATCGGGGGATTGTAATCATTACAAGAAGACAGTAGATGTCAGCCGTGTGTTGAAATTTCTTGTTGGTTTGAACATTGAATTCGACGAGGTGTGTGGCCAAATCATTGGAAGGAACCCACTGCCTCCAATTGGTGAAGTTTTTGCTGAAGTACGCCGAGAGGAGAGCCGTAGACATGCGATGTTGGGGAAGAAACTTCCTGGTGCAACCGGACCTACAGAGGGATTAGCCTTGGCTATTCCTAAAGCCCAAGTCAATCACAGGATTTCCCAAAACCAGCGGGGAGCAGACAAAAATCTTCTACGCTGCGATTATTGTGGCAAAACACGTCGTACACGGGAGACTTGCTATAAACTGCATGGAAGACCGTCCAATGAAAAGGGAAACATGCCGATTGAGCAGAACCCTCCTTTTGCAAATGAAGCCGAGTCTTCTCCATTCAGTAAGGAGCAGTTAGATCATCTTCTTAAGCTGCTGAAATCCTATTCATCACCTAGTATTCCTGTCGGTTCTATGGCACATTCAGGTAGTGAACCCTTAGCACTCTCTGTTCTTGCAAAAGCCGGTCCTTGGATCATCGATTCAGGGGCTTCTGATCACATGACAAGTTCTCCACATCTGTTTAGCTCATGTTTCCCTTGTTCAGGTGCTGAAAAAGTTAGAATAGCTGATGGTAGTTTCTCACCATTTGCAGGCAAAGGACACGTTAAAATTTCTGAAAAAATCACTTAATTCGGTCTTACATGTTCCAAAACTTGTCTGTAATCTTCTCTCTGTCAGTAAATTATCAAAAAATTATAACTGTTCTATTCTTTTCCTTCCTTCCCATTGTGTTTTTCAGGATCGGAGCTCGGGGAAGACGATTGGAACTGCTAGGGAAATAAATGGATTGTACTACTTTGATGAGATTTCTTTCGGGAATAAAAAAGCTCAGGGATTAGGTAGTACTAGTTCAATCTCTGTCTATGATCAAATAATGTTGTAGCATAGGAGATTAGGACATCCTAGCTTTTCATATCTTAAGCATTTATTTAATGGATTGTTTAAAGGAATTGATTGTTCAAAGTTGAATTGTGAGGCTTATCATTTGGCTAAAGATCGGCGAGTTTCGTTTCCTTTGAAGCCTTGTTTTGCTTCAAAACCATTTTATTTATTTCATAGAGATGTTTGGGGGCCCATCTAAGGTTAACACACTTTCTGGAAAAAAATGGTTTGTGACATTCTTTGATCATACCCGAGTATGCTGGGTATATTTGCTGGAAAAGAAATCTGAAGTTGAACAACGTTTTAAAGATTTTTTCCTCATGATTGAAAATCAATTTCAGACTAGGATTGGCTTTTAAGAACAGATAATGGAACTGAATATTTTAACAAGTACTTGGAACATTTCTTTAGGAAAAGGGTGTCGTTCATCAATCCAACCATCGTGATACACCACAACAAAATGGAATTGCCGAAAGAAAAAATTGACACTTGCTTGAAGTTGCCCGTGCCATTATGTTTTCAATGAATGTTCCTAAATATCTTTGGGGTAATGCTCTTTTGGCTGCCTGTTATTTGATAAATAGAATGCCATCTCGAGTTTTGAAATTTGAAACACCATTAAATTGTTTAAAAAAGGCCTTTCCCACATCTTGGTTAAGTGCTGATCTATCTCTGAAAGTATTTGGCTGTACATGCTATGTTTACATATCCAATAACTTTCGATCAAACCTAGATCCGAAATCTGAAAAGGGTCTTCATCAGTTATGCATCTAATAAAAGGTGTTATAAATGTTTTAATCTTGTCACAAGAAAATTTTTCGAGAGTATGGATGTAACCTTTGTCGAAAACTAACCTTTCTTTCAAAAAAATTCTCTTCAGGGGGAGAGAGTAATTGAGGAAGATAATTTTTGGGAAATTATAAGTCTACCTGTGCCGAATGTTTCTGAGTCAATACCTTTAAATCACTTTTGATAAACAAATTCAGGAAACAACTGTTGAACATATGGAAACTCATGAATTCCCTAATCCTACTCTGCCAAATGTTGTTGCATCAGAGACGAGGAGAAGTACACCAAAAAGACCATAATTGAAGAAAAACAGAGAGAATTTTTCTTAGTTTATTTCATCAGCCGAAACATACATTTATACAGAAGAGGAGATTACCAACAGCTGGTAATTCCTTGATTTACTCCGTCAAATCCTATAGAAAAGGAAAACTAATTAGCTAGTTATGGAAACTAATCTACAGCTATTTACAGCCTAGTAGATCTTCTATTTACAGCCCATTACTGCCTAATATCTCCGGAATTCCACACTCCCCCTCAAGCTGGGCAATGAATGTTAATCATTCCCAGCTTGGAGAGCAGTATGTCAAACTGTGCTCTAGGAACAGCCTTTGTCATTATGTCTGCAGTTTGTTGCCGTGTAGGAGTGTAATCTACTTCGATGATCCCTTGCTCTATCTTCTCTTTGATGAAGTGGCGATCGATCTCTACATGCTTGGTTCGATCGTGATGAACTGGATTCTTAGCAATGCTGATTGCTGCTTGATTGTCACACAACAATTTCATAGGTGCATGAGGGGAGAACTGGAGTTCCTCAAGCAACCTTTTTAACCACATTCCTTCACAGATACCGTGGGCCATGGCACGAAATTCAGCTTCTGCACTACTGCGTGCCACAACTGTTTGCTTCTTACTCCTCCAAGTGACTAGATTGCCCCAGACATAGGTACAGTAACCCGAAGTAGACCTCCTATCTGTTAAGGACCCAGCCCAGTCTGCATCTGAGAAAATCTCCACATCACGACTAACCCCCTTTTTGAAGAATAATCCTTTGCCTGGAGTCATCTTTAAGTAGCGTAGTATCCTGTACACAGCTTCTTGATGCTCTTCTGTAGGATCATTCATAAACTGGCTAACCCTACTCACTGCAAAGCTTATGTCAGGTCTTGTGTGAGATAAGTAGATCAATCTCCCAACTAGTCTTTGATATCTACCCTTGTCGATTGTAGCTGAGTCTTCTTTTGTGCCTATCTTGTTGAATGGGTCCATAGGAGTATCGGAGGGTTTGCATCCAAGCATCCCTGTCTCCTTTAACAGATCAAGGGTGTACTTTCGTTGTGAAACTGAAATACCCTTGCTTGACCTTGCTACCTCCATTCCAAGGAAATATCTCAAGGCTCCTAGATCTTTAATCTCAAACTCTCTGCTTAGAACTGTTTTAAGTCGGGATATTTCTTCTTCATCATTCCCTGTAACAATTATATCATCAACGTAGACTATGAGGATTGTGATCTTACCGCCAGGAAGTCTCTTAATGAAAAGAGTATGATCAGATTGTCCTTGTAAATATTCCTCTCCTTTAATGACCTTGGTAAATCTCTCGAACCACGCTCTTGGGGATTGCTTAAGCCCATAGAGTGATTTCTGAAGTTTGCAAACTAGATTGTTGCTACTGGAATGCTTTAGACCTGGAGGAATTTCCATGTAGACTTCTTCCTCGAGATCACCATTGAGAAATGCATTTTTGACGTCTAGTTGATGCAAGCCCCAGTCAAGATTGACTGCCAAAGATAGTAAGACACGGATTGTGTTCAATTTTGCAACTGGTGCAAAGGTCTCCTGATAGTCAATCCCATAGGTTTGTGTAAATCCTTTTGCCACCAGCCTCGCTTTGTACCGGTCTATACTTCCATCTGCCCTGTATTTGACATTGAAGACCCACTTACAACCCACAGGGCGTTTTCCCTGCGGTAATTTAGTAATCTCCCATGTGCCATTCTTCTGCAGTGCTTGGATTTCTTCATTTACTGCCTTTCTCCACTCGGGATGTAGTAAGGCCTCTTGTATGCAATTCGGGATAGCAACATTCTCCATATTTGCGATGAGAGCTCGAAGATTGGGAGACAGCTTCTCATAGGACACAAATTTTGAGATGGGATGCTGAGTACAGGATCTTACCCCCTTTCTTTGGGCAACAGGCCTATTGAGATCATCCATAGAGTATGTGTTATCTGTAGTGGAGGAAGATTCTATGTTACCTTGGATGACTTCAGTGGAATTTGGTCTCGGGACATCAGTTTGACAAGGCACAGGAGGAAGCTCAGGATGTTGATCCACTGGTTTAGGGTTCTTCTGACGCCTTGTGTAAACTTGAAGTTCCTTGCCCTTGGACTCCTTGTCTCCTTGAATTTGACTCGGCTCTGATAGTAGTTCACTGGAAATATTGGGTTCAGGTACCTCAAAGGAAATGTCAGGCATGGACATGTCCCAAAACTGATATTCTTTCTGTTGGTTGACTGAACTCTCCCCCTGAATATGAGTTTTGGTATAAAAGGGCACATTTTCAAAAAAAGTCACATCCATAGTGTTATAGGTTTTTCGAGTGATGGGGCAAAAACACTTGTACCCCTTTTGATGAGGAGAATAACCTATAAAAAGACACTTGACTGACTTTGGATCATGTTTACTTCGCTGATGAGAA
>NW_010360436.1:102779-121090 GCF_000414095.1 Morus notabilis
TGAATGGAAGAAGGCAGTACAAGATGAGATTGATGCACTTGAGAAGAATGGGACATGGACTATCACGGATTTACCAGGTGGGAAAAGGCCCGTGGGGTGCAAGTGGATTTTCACTATAAAGTACAAGGCAGATGGATCAGTCGAGAGATTCAAGGCTCGGTTGGTAGCTAGAGGATTTACACAATCCTATGGAATAGACTATCAAGAGACTTTTGCTCCTGTTGCAAAACTTAACACTATCAGAATTCTTCTTTCATTGGCAGTCAACCAAGATTGGTGCTTGCAACAACTGGACATAAAAAATGCCTTCCTAAATGGTGACCTAGAAGAAGAGGTCTACATGGAAATTCCACCTAGCTTCGAAGGAAGTATGACAAAGAATCAGGTTTGCAAACTCCGAAAGTCCTTGTATGGCCTTAAACAATCTCCCCGAGCCTAGTTTGACAGATTCACAAAGGCAGTCTTGAAGCTTGGCTATGTACAGGGTCAGTCTGAACATACTCTGTTTGTCAAGAAATCTCATGCCGAGAAAATTGCCATATTGATAGTGAAGAAAAACAGAGAGAATTTTTCTTAGTTTATTTCATCAGCCGAAACATACATTTATACAGAAGAGGAGATTACCAACAGCTGGTAATTCCTTGATTTACTCCGTCAAATCCTATAGAAAAGGAAAACTAATTAGCTAGTTATGGAAACTAATCTACAGCTATTTACAGCCTAGTAGATCTTCTATTTACAGCCCATTACTGCCTAATATCTCCGGAATTCCACAATAATATTCCTTATTCTGAACTTCAGGTTTATACGAGAAAGAGATTTCGCAAAGATGCGATGGCACTAGTTATTTCCTCAGCAGATGTTCAATCTGATTAGAGTAATGGTCCTTCCACAACTAGTCAGAGTAATCCGTCCTTCTTTTTCATCCTTCTCTATCACTTGAATTGCCTGATTCATCCTTAAATGATCTTTATCTTCCAATAGCTCTAAGAAAAGGAACACGAACTTGCACTAGACATCCTATTGCTAAGTATTTGTCTTATGGAAGGTTGTCAGACAATCATAAAGCATTTGTGTCTAGGATTTCTAATCTGTTTGTTCCAAGAACTGTGCAAGAGGCATTAGGTGATCCGAATTGGAAATCGACAGTAATAGAAGAGATGAATGCTCTGAGGAAGAATGACACTTGGAGTGTGATTGACCTTCCAATTGATAAGAAGACAGTACCGTGAAATGTAAAGCCGATGGTAGTGTGTAAAGATACAAAGCAAGACTCGTAGCAAAAGGATTCACTCCAACTCATGGTATAGACTACCAAGACACCTTTGCTCTTGTTGCTAAAATAAATTCCATCAGAATACTTCTTTCTCTTGCTGTTAATTGCAACTGGCAACTCCATCAGTTGGATGTCAAATACACATTCTTAAATGGAGATCTACAAGAAGAAGCTTGCAACTGGCAACTCCATCAGTTGGATGTCAAATACACATTCTTAAATGGAGATCTACAAGAAGAAGCTTACATGGATCTACCTCCCGGATTTGAAGAATGTCTTGGGAAGGGTAAAGTGTGTAAGCTAAAGAAATCCCTGTATGGTCTAAAACAATCTCCAAGAGCCTGGTTTGAGTGTTTTGGAAATGTTGTCAGAAAGCATGGCTTCTCACAGAGCCAAGATGATCGTACATTGTTATTCAAACACTCAACTAGAGGTAAACTAGCTATCTTAATTGTGTATGTGGATGATATAATCATGACAGGAGATGATCTTGTAGAAATCAACTTGAAGAAGTTAAATGTTGAATTTGAGATCAAAGATCTGGGAACTCTAAAGTACTTCCTGGGTATGGAATTTGCCAGATCCAAGGAAGGCATCTTCATAAACCAGCGAAAGTATGTTCTCGATTTACTTAAAGAAACATGTATGACTAGCTGCAAGGCAGCAAATACTCCGATTGAGTCTAATTTGAAGCTGGAACCAACTATTGTTGACAAAATAGTCGACCGAGAACGATACCAAAGATTAGTTGGAAGACTAATCTATGTGGCTCACACGCAATAGCTTTCGCAGTAAGTGTGGTAAGTCAGTTTATGCACTCACTTGGGACTACTCACTTTGAAGCTGTGTTCAAAATTTTAAGATATCTTAAGGGAGCTTTTGAGAAGGGACTTCTCTTCAAGAAAAAGGGATCATCTTCATATAGAAGCCTACACTAATGCAGATTGGGCAGGCAGTATAAGTGAAGAGATCCACCTCAGGTTACTGAACGTTTGTTGGAGGAAATTTGGTTACTTGGAGGAGGAAAAAAACAGTGTGGTAGCAAGAAGCAGTGCTGAAGCCGAGTTTCGCTCAGTGGCACATGGATTCTGTGAAGTTTTATGAATAAAAAGACTTTTGAAAGATTTGAGGATTTCTATACCTACACCTATCAAGGTCTATTGTGACAATAATGTAGCAATCTCAATCGCACACAATCCAGTTCTACATGACAGAACAAAACATGTAGAAGTGCATAAACACTTCATCAAGGAGAAGTTAGATAGCGGTGTGATATGTATGTCCTACATACCAACCACTAGCCAAGTTGCAGATATTCTAACCAAGGGTCTTCCCAAGGCACAGTTTGAAAGTTTCATCAGCAAGCTTGCCATGAATGACATATTCCCGCCAGCTTGAGGGGGAGTGTTGGAAGATTGCTAAAATAATAGTAATCAATTTGTACTATATAAGAAATGTAGATAGGCTATCATCCCAACTATCAAAGAGGGTTTCTAGGAGGACTGTAGATAGGCTGTCATCCCGACTGTCAAAGAGGGATTCTAGGAGAGAATTATTTAGCTAATTATTTCTCTTAAATTAGGAAGATTAGTTACCTTTTTCGTACATTAGCAGGGAACTTTATATTCTTGTGTAATTTAGCATACAATTGAGCAATTTGATTATTCATTCAAGCTCCTATTCTCTGTTTTTAACTCTTTTGTTTTGTTTTGTTTTTTTTTGTTTGGGTTAAACACAAAAGTAGACAGAGTAATGCAAATTTAATTAAATTGTCAAACAAAACATCTAAAAGTACAGTAATCATGGGAGAGATTTGGTTACCTAACTTTTGGCAATTTTATTTTAAGAACCAATTTGCCTTTGGTTGGATTCTGCCGAGTGGAGTTGGTGGCTTGAGAAGCGCGCGGCCATTCCCGGTGGTGGGCAGAGGCGAAGTGGCTGAGACGTAGGAGATGGCGTCGAAGCGCGAGGAGATTTTGGCGTCGATGACTGGTCGGAGACACCAGGATTTGGTCGGCAGAAGAATTTGAGGCGAATGGGACCACTGATGGTGGTGTAGCAGTAGAGATGGAGTGCGACGATGGGAAACGTCGCGGCTATTTGGCCTTGCGTTCTTTGAACCTCTCTTTTTTTTTTTTTTAAAAAAAACTGACTTACGTGGGTTGGCCTTTGTGAGGCGTGGCCTTGAGGGGAGTGGGTTAATTGGTTGATGTACGAGAGTTTATTTTTTTTCTTTTTTCTTTTCAAATAGAAGTGATGTTGGGTGGGGTGGGGTTTACGGCTGATTGTTACTGGTTTGGGGTAATAAAGTTAGGGGGAAAGTTGGGGCAGCAGGGATGTGGAAAGTGAGGGGAAAAAAATTTAGAATTTAGGCCAAGGAAAGATTAGGTCAGATACCAAATTGATGTAGGATTGAGTAGGGAAAAAAGAGAGAAGAAGAAAAGGAAAAAGAGGGAAAAAAAGGAAGAAGAATTAAGGTATAAGAAGAGGAGAATTTAGAGAGAGAAAGAGAACTTTAAAGATAGGAAAATTGAATATCTGTATTATCAATCAATTAGTTTTGAAAAACAATGAACAATACTAGGCCTATTTTTAGATGGGCAATTCAAACACTAATAGGAAACTAAATGCAATTAGGAAACCGAGTACAATCGGAAACAAAACATAATAGGAAACTAACTTAAGAAAATAACTAGTTATCAAAAACTAAATATAATAAAAGAAAGAAAATAAAAATAATATCCTAGTTTCTATATTTGCGCCTTACATAATAACGGAAACTAGTATTGTGATCTCCATCATTATTATGTTTTGAGTTATGTATTAAGTCTACGCCAATTGTTATTTACTTCTCAGGTTTTATCAGAGGAGGAGCAGCATGCCCTTGCGGCTACTCCAGCCCACCCAACAGGATTATATGGTAAGACCCTCTTACTGAACAAGTCAAAGCACGTGTGGAATGAATTTGAAAGAATTTCATTTGCATGTTGTAACAATAGTACAAGACCTTTCCTCCAATAAATTGATCTAAGTCTTATTTATTGCTGATTTTATGGGTCAATAAAATGAAGAAAACAATATATGGCAGTGATTTTGTATATTCAGAATAATTTCTGACCAGAGTGACATATGTTTCAGCTTTATATGCTAGTTGCTTGGCTGGAAATTTAGTGGAACAGCTTTGGAGTTTTGCTTGGCCATCCGCTATAGCATTGATACATCCTAGCCTTCTACCGGTGGCAGTCATGGGTTTCTTCTCTAAGGTTGCGATGTATATAGTGTAGTGAAGTTAACCATATATGGGCAAGAAAGAGGAGAATATACTAAAATAACAAGTTATGTCTCATGTTTAACAGGTTGCAATAATTGTTGGAGGCCCTTTAACTGGCAAGTTTCTAGATTACTTTCCTAGAGTCCCCGCATATAATTATTTAAACGTTATACAGGTAACTAGTTTCATTTTTCTTATGGATCATAGCTTCATTGAATCCAGTTTATCACTATATTTTTCTCCTAACAGGCTTACAAACTTGTCTCTGTCAGGCAGCTGCTCAATTGTTATCTGCAACTATGATAATTCATGCTCATTCTGTCCCTCTGTCTTCTGGGTCATCCTTGCTCCTCCGTCCTTGGTTTATTGTACTTGTACTAGCTGGAGCTGTTGAGAGGCTATCTGGAGTAGCACTGGGGGTTGCAATGGAACGTGATTGGGTTGTGCTGGTAGTGCCTCTCTTAGCTGTCCTTGTTCAGTTAAAATCTAAATGAGTCTGTTTCCAATTACACACATATTTTACATTGTTACTGTGGGAAATCAGAGATTATTTTTCATTCATCCCGTCAAAGAACTTGGATACAAATATATACACTAGGCTATCAATACAATCTTAGGAAGTTGACTATTCTAGAATAAGGAAACTAGGATATTTACAGCTTAATTTCTTATTTAACAACACAAATCTTGCCTATTATTGATACCAATCTTCTCATACTATTTTTGGGATATGTAATCTTAGATTTCCAACACTCCCCCTCAAGCGAGGGAATAGATATTTTCCATTCCTAGCTTGCATATGATTCTTTGGAATGTTGAACTCGCTAGACCCTTAGTTAGAACATCTGCTAGCTGGCCCCTGGTAGAAACATAGGGAGTACTTATTAACCCATATCGAGCTTCTCCTTTATGAAATGCCTGTCGACCTCCACTTGTTTAGTCCCGTCATGTTGGACTGGATTGTGAGCAATGTTCATTGCAGACTTATTGTCACGGTAAAGCTTCATCGGTGTCTGCCACTTTATCTTCAGATCATCTAGTATAATCTTGAGCCATAACAACTCACAAATCCCCTGTGCCATAGAACGAAACTCTACCTCTGCACTGGACCTGGCAACCACCGGTTGTTTTTTGCTTCTCCAAGTTACTAAATTTCCACCAAGGAAAGTACAATACCTAGATGTTGATCTTCTGTCAGTAACCGAACCAGCATAATTTGCATCCGTGTAAGCTTCAAGTTCCATCCTTATGCCTTTCTTGAACATAATTCCTTTTCCAGGACAGCCTTTCAAGTACTGCAAGATTCTGTACACCGGAAAAAGATGACTTTCCTTAGGATTCTGCATGAACTGACTTACTACACCCACGACATATGTGATGTCTGGTCGTGTGTGACAAATAGATTAACTTCCCAACAAGTCGCTGGTACACGCCCTTGTCAACTAGTTCTCCTCCCATGGATTCTCCTAGTCTATGATTCGGCTCAATAGGACTGTCCAATGGCCTTCACCCTCATTTGCCCGTTTCTTTCAGCAAGTCCAGGACATAATTCTGTTGTGAGACAAAAATCCCTTCTTTGGACCGAGCAACTTCTATTCCCAGAAAGTACTTTAGTTTCCCGAGATCTTTTATCTCGAATTCTTTTTGCCAAATACTTCTGCAGTGCTTCCTTCTCCTCCGGATCATTCCCAGTCACGATAATATCGTCCACATACACTATCAAGGCAGTAACTCTCCCTGAAGCTGAGTGTTTGATGAATAGTGTATGATCCCCTTGGCTCTGTCTATAGTTCATAGCCAACATTGCTTTGGTGAATCTCCCCGAGGAGATTGTTTAAGCCCATAAAATGCTGTCGGATTGTACAATTGTCAAGGGAGTGTCGGATTGTATAGTTGTCAATCAACATGTATATATTAAAGTTAGGATTTTATGTTGATCCCATGAATTATGGGATTTGTAACGTTGGCATTAATTTCTTAATTTTAGGCAGTCAGTTTAGTTTCCTTTTTTGCTTCCTAGAATAGTCTATATATTGCTGTAACCTACAACTACAATTGACTAAGAAAAACCTTATTCTCAATCTCTTTTCTGCGTTATGGTATCAGAGCCCTAGGCCTCTTTTTTTGGGTTTCTACCTTTGTGCAGCCTTTATCGCTGCTTTGTTTTTCCTCTTCCGGTTTTATCCTTAATTGCTGAGTACAGTGTCATGTTCTTCTCTGGTTTACAAACTTGAAACAAAGTCCTTTTTTTTGTCTGGATTTGACTGCAACCTTCATTGCTACGTTTCAAGCCCTCACTTTCCTCCTTTTTTGTCCTTGATCATCATGGCTTCTGAAACCACGGTTGTCTCTTCTCAACACTATAAAGTGAGCACTTCTGCTTCATCTGACGAAGTCAACTCACATTCGATGATTGGAGACTTGCAGAATGTTCGAGCTACATATAGGTTGCATGAGAAAAATTACCTCAAGTGGTCTTAGTTTGTTAGAACATACCTGAAGCGTAAGGGGAGGCTGAGTCATCTTCTCGGGACAGGACCAAAGAAAGGAGATATCCGACATTTGAAGCATGGGATGAAGCTGATTCCATGATCATGTCATGGTTATAGGACTCAATGGATCTTGCAATTAGTGATACTTGTATGTTTTTGACAACTGCAAAGGAGATTTGGGACTCCATTCGGCGAACCTACTCAAAAGCGCATGATGCAGCCCAAGTGTATGAGATAAAGTGAAGACAAGTGTTGCCAAACATAAAGTGATACTTGTATGTTTTTGACAACTGCGAGGGAGATTTGGGACTCCATTCGGCGAACCTACTCAAAAGTGCATGATGCAACCCAAGTGTATGAGATAAAGTGAAGACAAGTGCTGCCAAACATGGAGCAAAACAGTGATAGAATATGCTAATTTACTGCAGGGCTTATGGCAGGAACTCGATCACTATTGGGTATTTGAGATGAAGTGCCCAGAAGATGATGCCATCTTGAAGAATTTTATTGAGAAGGATCGAGTATATGATTTCCTGGTTAGACTCAATCCTGAATTTGATCGAGCAAGGATTCAAATACTCGGCAGAGAGGAAACACCTTCCCTGGAGGAGACGATTTCTCTAATTCGTGCAGAAGAGAGTCGAGGTGTAATGCTTGAGCCACAGGCTTTAGACAGTTCAGCCTTGGTAACAAAAACTGAACAACCTCAGGTGCAAGAAAGAAGGAAAGCAGATCTGTCAAGGTTCTCGGGAAGAGACAACAAAAACAACCAATAGAGGGACAAGAAGGATAATATGTGGTGCACCTATTGTAAAAAACCGAGACATACCAAGGGGAATTGCTGGAAATTAAATGGTAAACCACCTAGCCGAGAATGGGAAAATCGTGGAGGTTAGCAGAGGATTCAATCTTAGGCTCATCTGACAGAACAAACCAATCAGAGTGATGGACAGGAGAAAGGAGGACTCAATAGTGAAGAGATCGAAAAACTTAGGGGCTTGATAGGATCTCTTGAGAAGCCTTCTGGTACATGTTCTTTGGCACTCTCAGGTAAGTCTTCATTGCCTTTTGGACCTCATGTCTCAGAAAAGTGTTTGACCAACCATTGGGTAATTGACTCAGGAGCCATAGATCACATGACTCACGCCTCACAATATTTCAACACTTATACTCCGTGTCCTAGTAGTATGAAGTCGGTAAATCAGGAATATTTGGTTAGGATTTGATTATTAGAGATTTGAATAAATTAGGAAAGTTATATCCTAGGATCAAGTGATAGAATAAAATCCCTGATTATATGGGATCCTAGGGTTAGCCTTGTATTACCTTCTTTTCTATTTAAAGATGTTTTATTTCTCTGTAATATATACAATGAATAAGAGAGTTATTCTCTCCTTTCTTCCTCTATGAATATCTATATGGTATCAGAGCTCTAGGGCTCGATCATGAATTTTAAAGCCGCCATGGTTGGCTATGGTTCAGCCTCTTCAGATGCCACCAGTTGTACGACTTCATCAGAGGCAGTTTCCCAGCCAATTCCGGCCGTTTCTTTCTCTGAGCATTCTCTTCAAATTACCATTCACAAATTGAATGGAAAGAATTACCTTGAGTGGTCTCAATCTGTACGTTTGGTGATCGACAACAAAGGGAAACTCGGGCACTTGAATGGCGAAATAAAACCGCCAGCCACCAATGATCCAAAATACAGGCAATGGCATTCAGAAAATTCAATGGTGACTGCCTGGCTGATCAACTCGATGGAACCAATTGTTGGTAAGCCCCTTCATGTTCTTGTCGACGGCCCGTGATGTCTGGGAGGCAGTCCGGGAAACTTATTCAGATTTGGACAATCATTCGTAATTGTTCGAATTGAACACTCGAATGTGGAAGATGCAGCAAGGTGACCATGAGGTAACAGCCTACTATAATGATATGATGGCGGTTTGGCAGGAGTTGGATATGTTTGAAGATGAACAATGGGAAAATTCGAATGATAGTGCTCGGTACAAAAAGAAGATTGAGAGAGGCCGGGTATTTGTGTTCTTGGATGGCTTGAATAAATAACTCGATAAGGTTTGAGGACGTATATTAGGGAAAAGACCCTTGCCGACGATAAGAGAAGTTTTTGCAGAAGTGCGTAGAAAGGAAGCACGGGGGCAAGTGATGTTGAAGAACATCGAAACCATTTTCCATGATTCACAGTGATATTTGGGGTCCTTCTAGAGTGCCAACCTTTTCTGAAAAACGCTAGTTTGTTACTTTCATTGATGATCATACTAGAGTCACTTGGGTTTTCCTTTTAAAAGAAAAATCTGATGCAGAGACTGTGTTTAAAATTTTTTTATAATATGGTTCAAACACAATTTCAGACTCAGATTAAAATTTTCCGAAGTGATAATGGAAAAGAATTTTTTAACAATGTGTTAGGGAATTTTTTTGCCGGAAGAGGGATTGTACACCAAAGTTCTTGTAATAATACACCTCAACAGAATGGGGTGGCTGAAAGAAAAATCAGACATCTCCTTGAAGTTGTTAGAGCTATAAGTTTTAAAACTAAGGTTCCTAAGTACCTTTGGGGAGAAGCAGTTTTAACAACCACTTATTTGATTAATAGGCTGCCTACGAGAATTTTGAACTTTAAAACACCAATAAAGGTTTTCATTGAATGTTTTCCCAGATATTCCCTTAAAAATATTTGGAAGTGTGGCTTTTGTTCATAATCATGATCCTAGATGTTCTAAGCTTGATCCAAAAGCACATAAGTGTATTTTGGTAGGCTATCCTACAAATTAGAGAGGGTATAAATGTTTTGATCCAGTTTTCAAAAAAATGTTTGTCTCTATGGATGTCACGTTTTTTGAAGGACAGTCCTACTACATCAATTCCATCTTCAGGGGGAGAACACTAGTGAAGATGATTTTCTAGATGGTTCAACTTTTGAGTTTATTCAAGATGATTCTCACAAACAGTTACCTAAAGAGAATGATATGGAAAATACAAAGTCGGTGGAAACAAATGAATTAAATGTTGAAAATATTGAATCTACCAATGAACAACCTTTGGTAATGCCATCTCAGAATCAAAATATTGAAACAACAGAGATGTGTGCGAAACGGTTTAAAGGTCTTGTCTATTCAAAGGAGTATCAAGCGCAGAAAAGAAGAGGCACTATCCCACAACACTACCAAGAGTCTAATCAGAGGTTGGATCATGACATTCATGATGACTCTTTAATAGTTCCTGAAAATAATCCTCCAGGTAATTATGAGTCAAACCCTTCTAATCAGCTTGATCTTCCCATGGCTCTTAGAAAAGGTGTTAGGTCTTGTACAAAACATCTGTTGTCAAATTTTGTGTCTTACAAAAATATTTCACCCTCATATTGTGCCTTTATTTCACAAGTGTCGAGTGTGGTTATTCCTAATAGTGTCTAGGAGGCTCTAAATGTTCCTGAGTGGAAAGAAGCGATTTTTGAGGAGATGAGAGCTCTGGAGAAGAATGCTACTTGGGAATGTTAGGAACCTAATATTTAAGTCTTTTTCAATAGTCTTAAGGGGAGTATAAATAGGGGGTTTAGTTGTTAGGGAGGGGGAGAATGAGATTTGTAGAGAGTGTCTAATGTTGTGCACTATTTTGGAGGTCGGGAGTCCTCGAAACCGCCCATCTATCTTGTAATTTTTCATTTCTAGTATTGTTAATGAAGCATAGATTTTCAGGATCCTAACAATGATATCAGAGCATCTACGATCCATGGAGCTTTTTGAGTTAAGAGAGAAACTTAGGGCTGTTCTAAGAGCTAATCTCAAGGTTTCTGGAGATGGCCGGGAAGGCCGAGTTGGGTCACAACGATGAACAACGGGACAGGGAGAGGTGAGATCGCGCGTCTCGGGGCGAGGAGAGCCCAGATCGCGTCGACCCAGGCAGAGTGGAGGTGCCAAATCGGGCGGATCTTCGCCGGGAAGCGCCGATTCACGAAGATCGAGGCCGCGAGGGGAGTTCCGACGCCGGAGAGACGTGGGTCTCATGGAGGAGCGCGAGATCCGTTGCGATCTGGGCCTGGGTGGTCCAGATCTGCAGCGTGAGGGGTTGTTCGACGACGGGAGGAGGGCGAACGGAGGTCGCGACCATCGGGAGAGGGCGGCGGAGCTTGTTCGGCCATGGGAATCGGAGTGGAAGCCGGAGTTAGAGGAGGAGAGGCTTGCTCCGGGGCTGGGACGACATCGGGACCCTCAGAACAAGGAACCCATCCCTGTTTCGGTCGCGGTTGGGGTTGATTCCGGACCGATTTGGACCGAGCCTCGCGATTCCGGCGTGAAAGGGGCTGATTCCGGTGCTACGGAGATAGATCCCGACGCGACGGAGGCTGGGCTCGACGATTTGGCTGCTGTTTGGATAGGGCCTCACGATTCCGGCGTGAAAGGGGTTGATTCCGGTGCTACAGAGGCAGATTCTGGCAGAATTGTAGTTGAATCTCGCAATTTCGACTCGATTAAGGCTGATCCCGGTGAGATTGGTGTTGTTTTCGAAAATTCCGGCTAAATTTGGAGCGGGCCTCATGATTCTGACGCTGTTGAGGGTGTTTCCGGCGAGGTTGGGGCTGATTCCGGCTCGGTTTGGACTAGGCTTCGCAATTCCGGCGTGAAATGGGCTGGTTCCGGTGCCACAGAGGCAGATTCTAGCGGAATTAGAGTGGGACCCATGAATTCTGATGCCCTTAATGCTGGGTTTTGTGATTTTGTCGCCATTAGGGCTAGCTCCGGCGAGATGATGGCCAGGACGTGAAATTCCGATTTGAAATCCGGCGATTTTGGGGCTGAATCCCGAAATTCTGTTTGGAATTGGGTTGGGTCTAGTGTTTTCGGTATGGGCAGAGTCCATTTTGGGGTTGAGCCTCGTAATTACAATATTAGTTGGCCTAATTCTGGTGCAAGGGCAGTCAGGCCTCAAAACTTTAACACGTTTGGGGCTGGGAATGGTATGATTGCAGCTGAGTATGAAGAAATTGGTGAGACTGAAGTTGAAAGGTTGATGTCTTGGTTGGCTAAGAAGGAAACTCCCTTAGTGAGGATTGATTTGCCAATATTTTTTGTGACCATTGATGAGCTTGCGCAGAGAGTTTCAAATGAATTAATAGACGTTGTGGTTGCTTTCCAAGATACAAAGAAGATGGAGAAGAAAGTAATTGATTGGCTCCAATTTGAAGACGTGACTTACGAGGACATCATCAATTTGGGGACTCTAATCAAAGAACTAACAAAACCTTTTGTTCTTACTCATTTAGATGTTATTTTTCAATTTTATTTCTTGATTTTCACCTTGAGGACAAGGTGATTCTTTGGGGCGGGGGTAATGTTAGGAACCTAATATTTAGAAGTCTTTTTCAATAGTCTTAAGGGGAGTATAAATAGGGGGTTTAGTTGTTAGGGAGGGGGAGAATGAGATTTGTAGAGAGTGTCTAGTGCTGTCGACTATTTTGGAGGTCGGGGGTCTTCGAAACTGCCCATTTATCTTGTAATTTTTCATTTCTAGTATTGTTAATGAAGCATAGATTTTCAGGATCCTAACAGAATGCTACTTGGGAGAAAGTGGATATGCCAGACGGGAAGACAGTTGTTGGCTGTAAATGGGTATTTACCGTGAAGGACAACTCAGATTGATCTTTGGAAAGATACAAGGCTCGCCTTGTGGCTAAAGGCTTCACTCAGACATATGGAGTAGACTACTCAGAGACTTTTTCTCCAGTGGCAAAGCTAAATACAGTTCGATTACTCTTGTATGTTGCTGCTAATCTTGATTGGCCCCTAAATCAGCTGGATGTGAAGAATGCTTTTTTGAATGGAGACTTAGAGGAAGAAGTCCATATGGAACCTCCACCGGGCTTTTACCGAGAAGTTTGGAACTAAGGTGTGCAAACTAGAGAGGTCTCTATATGGTCTTAAACAGTCTCCCAGAGCTTGGTTAAGAGATTTACAAAGTTTGTTAAGAACCAAGGATATACACATGGACAATCTGATCACACTCTCTTCACAAAGAAATCTACCAAAGACAAGGTTTCTGTCTTGATTGTCTATGTGGATGATATAATTCTGACTAGAGATGATTTAGAAGAGATGATCAGACTGAAGCAGAGCCTAGCCAAGGAATTTGAGATTAAGGGCTTGTTCTTTTGAGTGAAAAACTCAAAAAAAGATAACTCGAGTTACAATTTTATTTGAGTTCATGTTCTTTTAAGTTTAAACTCGAGTTCAAACTCGAGTTTAGGACTAAAACTCGAGTTCAAGTTTCTCCTTCAACTCAAGTTCAGAAACTCGAACTCAAATTAATGAACAGTATTTTTTCTATTCTTAAAAATGCTATAACTTTTTCGTTTTAATTCTGACTGAGATGATTTTTTTTTTCTATGCGTTGACAACGAAAAGACGAATAAAACCCGACCCATATACCCTATTAAAATTTTTCATCAGCATTGAGTTTTTATTAAAATACTATCTAAATACAAATTCAAGTTTTGACTCACTCAAACACAAACTCAAAAAGATTCTTATCTCAAACCGTAACTCAAATGTATACAACCAAACACAAACTCAAGTTACAAGTTCAACTCAAGTTATAATTCAAATTCAACTTAAGAATTATACTCAAGTTAAACTCCAAAAGAACAAGCCCTAAAGATCTATGCCAACTAAAATACTTCCTTGGAATGGAAGTGGCAAGATCAAAAAAGGGCATTGTGGTTTCGCAGCGGAAGTATATTCTAGATCTCTTGAAAGAAACTAGAATGAGTTGTTGCAAACCTTCAGATACTCCAATAGAAGCTAATGCTAAACTTGGAGATGTAAAAGATGGTGTTCCAATAGACACAAGGAGATACCAAAGACTGGTTGGAAGACTGATCTACTTGTCACATACACGTCCTGACATTGCTTTCGCTGTGAGCATGGTAAGTCAATTTATGCATTCCCGATATGAAGAACATCTGGAAGCTGTGTATCGAATTCTTCGTTATTTGAAAAGCACACCAGGAAAAGGACGACTCTTCAAGAGAAATGAGGAGAGGAATTGAGGTGTATACAGATGCTGATTGGGCAAGTTCGGTCACTGATAGAAGATCAACATCAGGCTACTGTACATTTCTATGGGGCAATTTAGTCACTTGGAGAAGCAAGAAGCAGAGTGTAGTCGCTAGAAGTAGTGCTGAGGCAGAATTCAGATCAATGGCTCAAGGAGTGTGTGAGATTCTTTGGCTAAAAAGGGTTCTGGAAGAGCTTAAGAGACCAATAAGTTTTCCTATGAAGTTGTATTGTGACAACAAAGCAGCTATCAATATTGCTCATAATCCGGTTCTACATGACAGAACAAAACATGTTGAGATTGATAGCCACTTTATAAAAGAAAAGCTTGAAGAAGGAATAATTTGTACTCCATTTGTACCCACCACACAGCAAGTTGCAGATGTTTTGACTAAGGGTCTGTTGAGACAGCCGTTCGAACTTAAAGTGAGCAAGTTGGGCATGATGGATATCTTTGCACCAATTTGAGGGAGAGTGTCGGTAAATCAGGAATATTTGGTTAAGATTTGAATAAATTAGGAAAGTTATATCCTAGGATCAAGTGATAGAATAAAATCCCTGATTATATGGGATCCTAGGGTTAGCCGTGTATTACCTTCTTTTCTATTTAAAGATGCTTTATTTTTTTGTAATATATACAATGAATAAGAGAGTTATTCTTTCCTTTCTTCCTCTGTGAATATCTATATATTTCAACACTTATACTACGCGCCCTAGTAGTAGGAAAATTATTGTTGCCAATGTTCCCTTGCTACAGTTGCAGGATTAGGAGACATCCACGTAACACCTTTCCTTGTCCTTAAAGATGTTCCTCATATACCAAAATTGTCAGCAAATCTTGTTTCAATTCAAAAGCTCACAAAAGATCTGAACTGTTATGCAATTTTCCACCCTTCTTATTATGTTTTTCAAGACCAGGGTTCGGGAGAAGATTGGACTTGTTAAGGAAAGGGACGGGCTTTACTATCTTGAAACCCTGAGTATTTCAAAGAGTCATGAATAATTTGTCTTTATCTTTTCTCAGTTCTTCAAATAAAGATGTCATTTGGCTTCATTTTTGTCTTGGTCATCCGTCTTTTAGAGTCTTAAATATCATATTTCCCTCCTTGTTTAAAGGATTGAATGTGATAGATTTTCATTGTGATATTTGCGAACTTGCAAAGCATACTCGTGTATCTTTTCCTATTAATTCACAGTGATATTTGGGGACCATCCACAATTCTAAATATTTCAGGGTCTCAATGGTTTGTTTCTCTAATTGATGATTGTAATAGGGTTACATGGATATTCTTAAACAAAAGTCCGATGTAAGCAGTGTTGTTCCTAACTTTCATTCCATGATTCAAAACCAATTTGGGGTAAAAATTAAAGGCTTTAGGTCTGACAATGCAAGGGATTACTTCAACTAAGTTTTGACACCTTACTTCCAAAAGGAAGGCATCATTCATGAATCATCATGTGTAAACACACCACAACAAAATGGGGTGGCTGAAAGGAAAAATGGTCATTTATTGAATACTACTTGGGCGTTGCAAACTTCTATCCTCATGTCAGAACATCAAATGGTCTTATACCTAGAGTCTTTGGTTGTACCTCTTTTGTCCACATCCATAGCCAAAACTGAAGGAAATTCAACCCAAGAGCGATCAAATGTGTGTTCCTTGGCTATTCGTCTACACAGAAAGGACATAAATGTTATCATCCTCCTACCAGGAAAGTTTACATATCTGCAGATGTCACTTTGTTGAGAACAAACCCTATTTCACAAAGTCTTATCTTCAGGTGGAGATTTTACTTATGGAAGAGAAAGACTATAGAGGTGATCTATCTTCTTTAGGGTCTCTTGTAGATCTACCTCTACCCTTGACTTCATCGTCTCCACCCACTCAAAAACAGAGTGTTTCACTTCCCATTGAGTCCGAGTTTGTCTCAATTCCTAAACCTGAGTCAGCCCCAGAAATAGAACCTGTCTCAATTCCTAAACCTGAGTCAGCTCCAGAACTAGAACCTGTGTCCATTCCAGCGTCTGTGCCTGTTCGTATTTATGCCTCTATGAGATTTCCTCGGGTGTACTCAAGAACAGCAATTCTAGACCTGACACAAGTCTGAGATGACAACCCGAGCCCTGCTAATGAAGACATGGTAAGTTCTGACTCATCCTTGCACATACCACCCAATGAAACACAAAAAAGGGATTCTGATCTACCTATTGCTATATGAAAAGGTGCTAGAGAATGCACAAAGCATCCATTATACCCGTTGTCCCACTATGTGTCACTCAAACGTTTCTCACCACTCTATATAAATTTTATTGTGAACCTGCACACTATTTCTGTTCCAAACACTTTATCTAAGGCATTGTCAAAAAGGGAGTGGAGAGATGATATGAGGGGGGACATGGACGCATTGGAGAAAAACAACACTTGGGAGATTGTTGATAAGCTAGAAGGGAAGAATCCAGTTGGTTGCAAATGGGTTTTCACCTTAAAATACAAAGCCGATGGCTGTCTTGAAAGGTATAAAGCGGGGTTGGTTGCTAAGGGCTAGATTCAGACTTATGGAGTTGATTATCAAGAGACGTTTGCTCTTGTGGCGAAAATGAATACTGTGAGAATCTTGTTATCCCTAGCAGCTCATTTTGGTTGGCCACTTCAACAATATGATGTGAAGAATTCCCTTCTGCATGGTGTCCTAAAAGAAGAAATTTACATGAGTATTCCACCCGGATTTGAAGGAAATGGTACCGCTAACAAGGTATGCAAACTAAAAAAGGCATTATATGGACTGAAGCAATCGCCTAGAGCTTGGTTTGAGAGATTTGCTAGAGTGATGAAAGCAGTGAGATACAGACAAAGTCAAGGAGATCATACACTCTTCATCAAACACTCAAACAGTTCTCTTAGTATACGTTGATGATATTATTGTCATAGAGAATGATGAGAAAGAGAAACACGATTTGAAGCAGTGCTTGACCAAGGAATTTGAGATAAAGGAGCTTGGAAGACTTAAATATTTCCTTGGAATTGAAGTTTCATACTCAAGACAAGGAATTTTTATCTCACAGCAAAAATATGTGATAGATCTCTTGAAGGAAACCTGAAAGCCCAGTTGTAAACCAGTAGCTACGCCCATTGAGCCAAATCAGAAGCTAGGGGAGGCAAAGGAAGAACCAGCGGTTGATAGGGAGATGTACCAACACATGGTGGGAAAACTTATCTACCTTGCTCATACTCGGCTAGACATCGCTTATTCAGTAAGTGTGATCAGTCAATTCATGCATGATCCGAGAGAAAGACACCTACAAGCTGCCTACCGTGTGTTACACTATTTGAAAGGTAGTCCGGGAAAAGGAGTTCTATTAAAAAAAATAATGAACTCACATTGGAAGCGTACACAGATGCAGACTATACAGGCTCATCAGTAGATAGAAGATCGACTTCTGGTTATTGCACATTTCTTTATGAAAATCGGGTAACGTGGAGGAATAAAAAGCAGAATGTAGTGGCAAAGTCTAGTGCTGAATCAGAGTTCAGGGCAATGGCTCAAGGAGTGTGAATTATTATGGCTGAAGATCATCCTGGATGATATAAGAATCAAGTGGGAAGGTCCTATGAGATTGTATTGTGACAATAAGTCAGCAATAAACATTGCTCATAATCCAGTACAACACGACATGACGAAGCATATCGAGATTGACAGACACTTCATCAAAGAAAAGTTGGAAGCAAGCCTGATCTGCATGTCTTATGTACCTTCAGGGAGTCAACTAGCGGATGTTTTGACCAAAGGACTCAACAGTGCGACTTTTCACGGATTTATTTCCAAGTTGGGAATGAAAGATATCTATTCTCCAGCTTGAGGGGGAGTGTCGGATTGTACAGTTGTCAAGGGAGTGTCGGATTGTATAGTTGTCAATCAACATGTGTATATTTAGGAGAGTTAGGATTTTATGTTGATCCCACGAATTATGGGATTTGTAACGTTAGCATTGATTTCCTAATTTTAGGCAGTCAGTTGAGTTTAGTCTCCACAGGTTCCATGGGCTCAAGAATGAGTTCAGTCTCAGGCTCGGTGGTTGGAGTGGAGGTTGACTCGGTGATTGAAGTGGAAGTAGGCTCGGCTGACTGAGTTTGTACTGGAAATTTGTTGACCAATGGGACACTTAGGAATAAGTCCTTATCTTCCATAGATGATGTCTCTCC
>NW_010360437.1:0-1713 GCF_000414095.1 Morus notabilis
AGAACTTTTGGTGTGCAACGGTGCCCATCAACCGATAGATCTAATCTCTATTCGCGCTCTTCAAACGCCACGGGAACGGCGACATCTTTTGGTGTCGTAACGGGGCCCATCATCCGTCATATCGAAGCTCTCTTCGTGCTCTACAGCTGCCACGGGAATGGGGACAACCTTTGGTGTCGTAACGGGGCCGGCCCTTCAGACGTTATATCGAAGCTCTCATGGCATGGGAACGGTGAAAACTTTTGGTCTCGTAACGAGGCCCACAATCCGTCAGATCAAAGCTCTCTTCGCGCTCTACAACGGCCCCGGGATGGGAGACAAATTTTGGTGTCGTAACGGGCACCATCAGCCGTTAGATTGAAGCTCTCTTCGCGATCTACAACTGGCACAGGAACGACGACAACTTTTTATGTCGTAACGGGTCCGATAATCCGTCAGATCAAAGCTCTCTTCCCCTCTTTAACCGCCACGAATTTAGCGACAACTCTTTGTGTCGTAATGGGGCCGGCCCATCAGAGGTTATATCGAAGCTCTCTTCACGCCCTACCACCGCCACCAGAATGGTGACAACGTTTGGTGTTAAAATGAGGCCCATCAGCCATTAGAGAGATGCTCTCTTTGCGCTCTACAACCGCCCCGGGAAGGGCGACAAATTTTGGTGTCGTAACGGGGCCCATCAACCGTTAGATTAAAGAAGCTCTCTTCGCGATCTACGAATGGCACGGGAACAAAGACAACTTTAGGTGTCGTAATGGGTCCCATCAGCCGTTAGATTGAAGCTCTCTTCGAGCTCTACAACCGCCACGAATTTAACGACAACTTTTGGTGTCGTAACGGAGGTGGCCCATCAGAGGTTACATCGAAGCTCTCTTCGCGCTCTACCACTACCACTACAATGGCGACAACGTTTGGTGTCGAAACGGGATGGTCGTAGATCGTGAAGAGAGCATCGATCTAACAGCTGATGGGCCCCATTACGACACCAAAAGTTGTCATCGTTCCCGTGCCATTCGTAGATCGTGAAGAGAGCTTCTTTAATCTAACGGTTGATGGGCCCCGTTACGACACCAACATTTATCGCCCTTCGCGGGGCAGTTGTAGAGCGCGAAGAGAGCTTCGATCTAACGGCTGATGGACCCCGTTTCTACACCAAACTTTGTCGCCATTATGGTGGCGGTGGTAGAGTGCGAAGAGAGCTTCGATATAACCTCTAATGGGCTGGCCCCATTACGACACAAAAAGTGGTCGCTAAATTTGTGGTGGTTGTAGACAGGGAAGAGAGCTTTAATCTGACAGATTATGGGACCCGTTACGACATAAAAAGTTGTCGCCATTCCTGTGCCAGTTGTAGATCGCAAAGAAAGCTTCGATCTAACGGCTGATGGTGCCCGTTACGATACCAAAATTTGTCGCCCATCCCGGGGCCGTTGTAGAGCGCGAAGAGAGCTTCTATCTAACGGCTGATGGGCCTCGTTTCAACACCAAACGTTGTCGTCATTCCAGTGGCGGTGGTAGGGCGCGAAGAGAGCTTCGATATAACGTCTGAAGGGCCTGCCCCTTTATGACACCAAAGGTTGTCCCCGTTCCCATGGCAGTTGTAGAGCACGAAGAGAGCTTCGATATGACGGATGATGGGACCCATTACGACACCAAAAGATGTCACTGTTCCTGTGGCGGTTGTATCTCTTCGCGATCTACAGCTGCCACGTTTTC
>NW_010360438.1:0-515 GCF_000414095.1 Morus notabilis
AAAGGTAAGCAGCTAGCCATATAGTGGTTTTGCTTGATGGACATGCGGAGGCAAGGTGGTGGAAATGTCATGGGTACACGGGAGTGGTCTCTACTACGCTCGCTTAGAAAATAAATTCGGCTGCAGATTAATGTAACATAGAACACTAGTATGTATGTTCAGTTTTAAGAAAAGGATATTACAACCATTGTCTTAGTAAAGAACAACGGACTGTAATAAATTAAGACAAGTTTTCGGGGACTAGTTTGATATCCGAATCCTTAAAGTAAAAGCAAGATATGTTATTAGCATAATGACATAACATGTTAAGAACCCGAGGGTTAAAGTAAAGAAAAAAAAAATTACCTGAATATGAACGTAATTTAAAGAGACTATAGTCTAGAGATGCACAATGGATTAGACTATAACTTAGCATATTAGTAAATAGTATTGACTGAAAGGCTTAGAAGCCTTAACTTTTGTGATACTTTGTATATGATGTGATATGTATGAAATGGGACATGTATATTAGAAGA
>NW_010360439.1:0-2722 GCF_000414095.1 Morus notabilis
TTAATCATTATGATCATCGACATAACATGCTCGAAGGTCGCTGTCTGGGAGTCGAAATTAGGCCATAAGTAGTTCTCCAGATATTGGCTAACCTCCAAAATCATTACTCTCTGCAATGGAACGGACTTCCTCTGCCCTTCCTTCACCATCAGCTCCGTATCATAGATTTCCTTCACCAATTCGGCGTCGAACGGCTTCCTCGGCTCCGTAGAATCGCCGGCCTTGGACCAGTTGGCCATGGCGATCTTTGTGAGTCTGTCACGCTGGATCTCCAACAGCGTTATCGAGCTTGGAAGCGTCGATCCGGGCTTCGACTCGACCGGCTTATCGGTGAGCTGGTGGTGCGTCTCGACGGGGTATTCGGCGACGTGGTGGCGCTTGAAGTCGTACGCGCCGGTGCCGTACACCTTCGTCATTGTGAGAGAAGGGAATCTAGGGTTTTAGGAGACGCAAAGAAGTGGAGATTTAGTGTAGAGAAAGAGAAGAGTAGTATTTCAGTAGTTCATGGAAGAAGAAACTGGACGGATTTTGGATTTTTAACGGTTTTGTGATAATGAATTTTTGGCTCACTTTTGCAGAGCTTTTGCGAATGGGGGAGGAAGAGAGATGGGTTTAAGAACGCTTAACTGAAAAGGAGGAAATAAACGACACTATGAGAATAAACGGCATAGCGTTTTGAACAATACTTGATCCTACGACTTGTCGTCTTGAAAACGACTTATAAATTCTCATATTCTTTGTAAACACATTAGAAACGACGACATAATAATAATAATAATAATACTAACAACAACAACAACAACAACAACAACAACAATAATAATAATAATACTAATAATAATAATAATAATAATGAGACAGAGATACTCTATACTAGTTATGAACGACAGGAAAGCTTCACGTGTAAAAAAATCCGATCGGCGAACATAGGAAAATGAACATGTCGTTTTGTGAAGTGAACGGCTTTACAACTTTCAATGTCGTGTCGCTTGATAAAAACGACAATAATTTTGAAGAACAATCTGCGCCTTGTTTACGATAATAAAATTAGAAGACAATGACTAGTCGTACTTTAAATAACGGTGGGGAAGAATTTCGTGATAACAACATGAATTTCTTGTATAAACATGGAATACTTGTTTTTTCAGATTATGTTGGAAATGCAACTTCATGTCCTTTCAACGTTTCAACGCAGCAACCATTGAAGACAGAACGAAATGTCGTTTACATGTTACCGACAATAGAAATATGTGAATTAAGGCCGTTTTTAGAATTGATTCCGTTTTTTAAAAATGAAAAAATGAAATACGTTTTTAAAAAGGTGTTTGGCGCAATAAAGATAAAAAATAGAAATGAAAATGATTTTTTAGTTTAATGTAAAATGATAGAAAAATGAAAAACGACTTTTAGTCGTTTTTTATTTTTTATTTTCATTTTCTCCTCTCGAGAGCATAGAGAAAGAGAGAGACATTAATGAGTTTTTTTATACTGAAAATAATCTCTTGATAAAACTATTAAACGTATTTTTAAAAATGATTTCTATCTGAGATTAAAAATGTATTCATTTTTATTTTTATACAAAAAATAAAATTATTTTAGAATAAATTCTAAACGCGCCCTCTGTCTCTTTCAGGAACCTTAATAAATTATTATAGATATAGTCTACGCCTTGTTTCCCTAACAACAAAGTTTAGAAGAAAACTACAATTATTTAAAAAAAAAAAAAAAAAAAAAAAGAACACTTAGAGATAACTAGGAATTTCTACAAGTAAAACGACAGCAAACTTTTATTCCAGAAAACGACATAATTGAGTTCGTTTTCTGTCTAGATATTAACTAAACTCGTTGACACAATTTTTTTGTTTTTTTTCATTTTGTTCCATATGGAAATTATTTTCCACACTGAAAACGACCAACATTCTCGAAGTGATTAATTACGCAACTACAAAGTGCTGTATCCTTTGCCATATAAGCCACAAGTCAGAGGAAGTTGGTGTTACGTGCCAAACACATGAGAGAGAGAGGCATAAACATTATTATTAGAGTCGACAAACAGACAAATCACAAAAGATATTTGAAGCACAATTGTTCTTTACTCCCGTAAATCCTCATAGGACAATAGAACTAGAGAGAGAGAGAAGAGAGAGAGAGCGAGAGAGAGAGCACAAAAATGTCCACTACAAGCGCCAGTGAAGGAGATTCACTTCCAAGCGAAAGGTAACAACCTGTCTCTCTCTCTCTCTGCTTATTTCTTTATTTCTTTAGTGTATCAATTGTTTTGTTTTTTGATAAATTGTAATTTTAGCTTAACCTTTGTTATCAAATCAATCTGGTTTTCAATGATATGTTTCTGGTTTCATATCTTATGAATCTGAAAAATCACTTAAGACTTGTTAATTCCCAGTTGGGTTCTTCTCTGGGCTCAAACAAATGCCGTGATTTATGATTTCAAAAACAAAAACTTTTTCTGGCTCTCTATCTGAAAAACTTTTCAGTACTAATGGGTATGTGAATTTGATTTATCTCTATTTATATGTTCTTTTGATTCTCTGCCTATTTTCAAAATCATGAGTTTCAACAAGGTATCTTATTCTATCAAGTTTCAACCTTTTTTTTTTCCCCATATGTTTTTACTCTTTTTTTTTTTCAGTTTTGTACTGTATTGAAGTCTGAAATTTTTTGAGTTTTCTGATATCTTTAGAAGATTTTACCCATTTACTTA
>NW_010360440.1:0-492 GCF_000414095.1 Morus notabilis
TTTCATGAATGTTTTGGATCTCAAATTTTAGGAAGGAAAACAAAAAAAAATGAAAGAAAATATTTTTCTTGTGTTTGGAATCACATGAATAGGTGGGAAAAAATGTGAGGAAAAATAATATAGAAAATTTATAAAAAGTAAGGGCTTGTTCTTTTGAGTAAAAACTCAAAAAAAGGCAAGCCGAGTTACAACTTTATTCGAGTTCATGTTCTTTTAAGTTTAAACTCGAGTTTAAACTCGAGTTTATGACTAAAACTCGAGTTCAATTTTCCCCTTCAACTCGAGTTCAGAAACTCGAACTCAAATAAATGAACAGTATTTTTTCTATTCTTAAAAATGCTATAATTTTTTCGTTTAAATTCTGATTGAGATGATTCTTTTTCTATACGTTGACAACGAAAAGACGAATAAAACTCGACCCATATATCATATTAAAATTTTTTGTCAGCATTGAGTTTTTATTAAAATACTATTTAAATACAAATTCAAGTT
>NW_010360441.1:0-1635 GCF_000414095.1 Morus notabilis
CGGGAACGGCAACAACTGTTGGCGTCGTAACGGGGCCCATCAACCATTAAATCATAGCTCCCTTCGTGCTCTACCGCCGCCAAGGGAACGGTGACAACTTTTGGTGTCGTAACGGGGCCCTTCAGCCGTTAGATCGAAGCTCTCTTCGCAATCAACGAATGGCACGGGAACGACGACAAATTTTGGTGTCGTAATGGGACAAAGTTTCACCGTTCCCGTGGCAGTTGTAGATCACGAAGAAAGCTTCGATCAAACAGCTGATGGGCCCCATTTCAATACCAAAAGTTGTCACCGTTCCGTGGTTGTAGGGCGCGAAGAGAGCTTCGATCTAACCCCCGATGGGCCCCGTTAGGACACCAAAAGTTTTCACCGAAAACGTGGTAGATGTAGATCGTGAAGAGTGGTTCGATCTAACAGCTGATGGACCCCATTACGACACCAAAAGTTGTGGTCGTTCCCGTGCCATTCGTAGATCGCGAAGAGACCTTCTTCGATCTAACGGTTGATGGGCTCTGTTACGACACCAACATTTGTCGCCCTTCCCGGGGCGGTTGTAGAGCGCGAAGAGAGCTTCGATCTAACGCCCGATGGGCCCCGATAGGACACCAAAAGTTTTCGCCGAAAACGTGGCAGTTGTAGATCGGGAAGAGAGGTTCGATCTAACAGCTGATGGGCCCCATTACGACACCCAAAGTTGTGGTTGTTCCCGTGCCATTCGTAGATCGCGAAGAGACCTTCTTCGATCTAACGGTTGATGGGCTCTGTTACGACACCAACATTTGTCGCCCTTCCCGGGGCGGTTGTAGAGCGCGAAGAGAGCTTCGATCTAACGGCTGATGGGCCCCGTTACGACACCATCATTTGGCGCCCTTCCCAGGGCGGTTGTAGAGCGCGAAGAGAGCTTCGATCTAACGCCCGATGGGCCCCGATAGGACACCAAAAGTTTTCGCCGAAAACGTGGCAGTTGTAGATCGGGAAGAGAGGTTCGATCTAACAGCTGATGGGCCCCATTACGACACCAAAAGTTGTGGTTGTTCCCGTGCCATTTGTAGATCGCGTAGAGTGCTTCTTCGATCTAATGGTTGATGGGCCCCGTTACGACACCATCATTTGGCGCCCTTCCCAGGGCGGTTGTAGAGCGCGAAGAGAGCTTCGATCTAACGGCTGATGGGCCCCGTTTCAAAACAAACGTTGTCGCCATTCTAGTGGCGGTGGTAGAGCGCGAAGAGAGCTTCGATATAACCTCGGATGGGCCAGCCCTGTTACAACACCAAAAGTTGTCGCTTTATTCGTGGCAGTTGTAGAGGGCGATTAGAGTTTTGATCTGACGGATTATGGGACCCATTACGACATAAAAAGTTGTCGCCGTTCTCGTGCCAGTTGTAGATCGTGAAGGGAGCTGCGATCTAACGGCTGATGGGCCCCGTTACGACACCAAAATTTGTCACCCTTCCCGGGGCGGTTGTAGAGTGCGAAGAGAGCTTCGATCTAATGGCTTATGGGCCTCGTTTCAACACCAAATGTTGTCGCCATTCCAGTGGCGGTGGTAGGGCGCGAAGAGAGCTTTGATATAACGTCTGATGGGCTGGCCCCGTTACGACACCAAAGGTTGTCCCCATTCCCGTGGCAGTTGTA
>NW_010360441.1:1696-1882 GCF_000414095.1 Morus notabilis
GTTGTAGAGCGCGAACAGAGATTAGATCTATCGGTTGATGGGCGCCGTTACACACCAAAAGTTTTTAGCATTCCTTTGGCCACTGTAGATCGCGAAGAGAGGTTCGATCTAACGGCAAATGGGGCACGTTACGACAGAAAAATTTGTCACGGTTTCGTGGCGGTTGTAGAGGGCGAAGAGAGCTTT
>NW_010360442.1:0-1570 GCF_000414095.1 Morus notabilis
CTTATGTAAACTATTAACCTATTAATTTTAATTCATCTCAAGTCTTTGCCTATTTTCCTCTTTTTCCCTTAAATTTTTAACTTGCTATTATCCCACTCATTTTGGGCTGCACAAGCCCGAAGCCTCTTTTGTTGGGAGAAAGTAAGAAGGAAGTCTAAGGAAGAAAAAAAAAAAAGAAAATGATAGTCTATTTTTTCTCCCTATGAAATCCTATTTGTCATGCTCCGACCTCCGCTTATTTTTCCATTGGACAAGAGAAGTCATTTTTCCCAATCCACAAGTACCTAATAAGTAGAGATGTCAATTGAGTTGGGCCGCTCATTAAGTATGGTGACACATCATGAAAATTTTTTGGCCGGATAAGGCACGAGATTACAATGGGCTGGGTTAAGCACGACATGAGATGGTAGACCATGCCGGGTTCATAGTTTTTGACACGTGGGCTTGACACGACACGACAACAAATACAAGCACGACACGACCCATTTAGTACGATGAGCCAACACGACAGATATAAATATTTTTTTCCTTTCATTAATAATTTTTATTATTGTTACATATCTCTAGACAAATATAAAAATTATTGTTACAAATAATTTTGCGTTAGTATTAATTTGTTTTCTCTTTATGTTAGTTGTCTCCTTTTCTCAGTATTAATTTAAATAAAATGAAAAATTTATTTATAAATTAGTACTTATGATAATGATGGCATCAAGTTTTTTGTTTTTTTGTTTTTTTTCTTTGTTTAGTAATAGCATATGAAAATATATTTTATTTGAATTATATTTTATTTGAAAACTGTTTAAAAAAATAATTTTAAATAACTCAATCGTTCAATGAGCCGCCCTAAAGATCTATTGTGCCAAGCATGATAAAACATAAGCATGAGTGGGCCTGGGCCCATGGGCCATGCTGTGCCTACGATTTTAAATCTTAGACTAGCATGAGCATGGCACGGCGTTTTAGTGGGTCAGGTCAAGTATGGTACGAAGCACACATGGGCCTAGCCGATTGTAGACCGGGCCTGCACGGTATGATACAATTGACATCTCTACTAATAAGGCACCTTGAGAACTAAACAAATTTCACTTACTAGCTACATCCAACTAGCAATTGCAATTCGGCAAGGCGAGAATGGTTATGCTTCCCCCACCTTCATACCTTACTTCTATTTTGTTCCCTTAACCCGCCTTCATATCCATCTAATTTAAAGGGAGTCGAGGTCGCGAAATTCTCATCGGGAGAATTATGCTCATACCCTATCTATTTACCTATCAAGAGTTTCAAAAACGCTTACAATATTATCAAACCTTAAAGAAAATTTCATTAATTAATTAGAAAATTCAACATCATAACTATTAATATCTTATAAAAATAAATTAAAATCTTAATGTCAAATCTACATTCTAATAATAGCAAACCAAAGTCTCAAAACGAAATTTAAAATCAAACATATGTAAGAATATATGTAATCGGGGTGGTGGTGGGGATGGGAGAGCTTCCCCCACCCCCCATCATACCTCCAAATCGGGGTTAATTTTTTCTCCCAATCCCTACCTCTACTCCCATA
>NW_010360443.1:0-1487 GCF_000414095.1 Morus notabilis
CAAGCTTTAATCCCAAATTAATTGGGGTCGGCTATATGGATTTCTCGTTTCTAGTCTGTTCTATTAAACACGAGACCCTCCTGAAGTCCTAGATCTTAAAAGTCGTACCTAACTACGTCGGCCCAAGTAATTCTTGGTCTACCCCTCGCTCTCCTAGTACTAGGTATTTGGATGTTCTCCTAAGCACGATCACGTGCATCAAACGATCTACGTTGTACATGCCCGTACCACCTTAGACTGTTTTCCCGCACCTTATCTTCTATTAGTGCTACACCTACTTTACTACGAATAACTTCATTCCGTATGCGATCCATCCTCATATGGTCACTCATCTATCTTAACATACGCATCTCCGCCACACTCATCTTGTATATTTGTTGTCTCTTAATGGCCTAACATTCACTACCATTTAACATAGCTGGGCGAATTGATGTCCTATAGAATTTTCTTTTCAACTTAATAGGCATCTTATCATCACATAAAACTCCCGTGGCATTCTTCCACTTAACCCACCCCGTCTTAATCCTATGTCTAATATCCTCATCTATATCCCCTTCACACTGCACTATGGACCCAAGGTACCTAAATTTCTTAGAAGCCATAATCATCACACCATCTAAAGAAATTTCATCACTCTGATATCTCAAATTACTAAACCTACATTGCATGTACTCAGTCTTCGTTCTACTTAACTTAAATCCCTTCATCTCAAGGGTTTGTCTCTATAGTTCTAACTTACGGTTAATGCCCTCCCGATGTTCATCAACTAAAACTATATCTTCTGCAAAAAGCATACACCAGGGAATCCCATCTCGAATTTCTCTTGTCAGCTCGTCCATCATGATAGTGAAAAGATAAGGATTAAGAGTGGAACCTTGATGAAGGCCAATCCGAATGGGAAACTCTTCCGTGTAGCCTCCAGTAGTTCTCACACTTGCGACAGCTCCATTGTACATATATTTTATTACCTTGATATACCTCATATGCACTCTTCTCTTCTCTAATACCCACCATAATACTTCTCTCGGTACCCTATCATATGCCTTTTTTAAATCTATGAAGACCATATGCAAATCTTTCTTAGCTATTCTATACCTTTTAATTAGCATCCTAAGAAGAAAAATAGCCTTCATGGTTGATCTACTGGGCATGAACCTAAATTGGTTACCTGAGATGGTAGTTGTGGCCCTTAATCTCTTTTTAATAACTCTCTCTCAAAGCATCATAGTGTGACTTATCAGATTTATGCCTCTATAGTTGTTACAATTTAGCGCATCTCCTTTATTCTTGAAGAACGAGAATACTTTTTCTCCAAGCATCGGGCATATGCTTCTTCTTTAGTATCTCGTTAAAAAACTTAGTGAGCCACTTAATTCCAACCTCTCCTAACACATTCCAAACCTCTATTGGGATATCATCTGGCTCACATGCCTTCCCTTTTTTCATATCTCGTAATGCAGTTTTAATTTTTGAAACTCTAATGTCTC
>NW_010360444.1:0-750 GCF_000414095.1 Morus notabilis
CACATGAATCAAAGATCGATCCAACAAAATCACAGTAAAAAATCACACCGAAAACGCAAACAAAAATGCCCAAGCAGGATAGAGAAATCAAAATCACTAATCAAACCAGTATAGAGGCAAACAAAGAAAATGCCGGTGGCCTCCGCCAAAGCCCAAATGAATCAGAGCACCGTAGACCAAAACCACCGGGGAAAATGAAAGCAAAGCCACCGATAAAACCGCCGAAGAAGCCAAAACGCAAATCGCACAAAGTAACACCATTTTCTGCAAAATCAAATCCGCCAAAACGGGGCGACAAAAGCGGAGAAAATGAGGACATCGAAGAGGTAAGAAAGGCTAGGGCAAGGGAAATGAAAAAAATGACGAGGCAAAAAATGCTAAACCAAAAAACCCAGAGAAAAGAAGAGCAAAAAAGTAAAAAAATGAGAAGAAATGAAAGCGGCGGAGGAAATGAGAGAGAGGTGGAGGAAAAATTAGGGCTCCATCGAAGAAATGAAGAGGGAATCGAGGACAAAAGAAAAATTAGGCCTCTACCGGTTGCAAAATGACCAAAAAACTAAAGCCCAAAAATCCAGAATGAGAGAAACAACGGGGGCAAAATCAGAAAAGCAACCCATCACACAGGGATTAAAAGACCAAACTACCCCTGCGCCAGCCAAAGGAAAGAGCAATAAATCGAGGGCAAAAGCGTCATTTCACTATAGAAGGAACAATGAACTGAGTCTTGATGAACAGTAAACCCCAACTCTC
>NW_010360445.1:0-392 GCF_000414095.1 Morus notabilis
TATTTAAAAATTTATATGTTTTATATATTTTTTAAATTTAACGTAATTTAAAATACTTATTACCGGAAGACTTGAGTGTAACTTGAGTTGAATTTAATGGCTTATTCTTTTGAGTGAAAAACTAAAAAAAAATGTAACTCGAGTTACAATTTTATTCGAGTTCATGTTTTTTTAAGTTTAAACTCGAGTTTAAACTTGAGTTCAAACTCGAGTTTAGAACTAAAACTCAAGTTCAAGTTTTCTCTTCAACTCGAGTTCAGAAACTCGAACTCAAATTAATGAACAGTATTTTTTCTATTCTTAAAATTTCTATAACTTTTTCGTTTTAATTCTGATTGAGATGATTTTTTTTTCTATGCGTTGACAACGAAAAGACGAATAAAACCCGACCC
>NW_010360445.1:722-1448 GCF_000414095.1 Morus notabilis
TAAAGTTGAATAAAATTAGAACTTAAAAGAACGTGAACTTGAATAAAATTATAACTTGAGTTTAATCTTTTTTCTGAATTTTGTTGCTAAAAAACAACCTCTTAGGTTTCCCACAGTCCTACTTTACTTCTCATGCACCTAACGCCACTATTTTGGCCTTAGACTTTGGTGCAACCTCAAGTCTTCTTTTTTTTTTTCTTTTCTTTTCTTTTTTCTTTTCGATGCAACCTCAAGTCAATAAAAAGCTCAGCTGCCTCGACCGGTTCAATTAGCTATTAACTTTTAGCAAAAGAAAGAAAAAAAAATATTATCAAGTGTATGTGTCAATATCTTATGCTTGGATCATGAATACGATAGAGAGATAGAGAACTAAAACAAAATTATGTTGATGAAGACATTGATATCAACATAATTTTGTTTCCTGATATATAAGTGGCAATTCTATTTTAAATTGCAGACCCATGTCTGAACAAAGTTAATCTTCACAAATTCAAGTTCCAAACTTTGAGACACTTTTGTTCCAACTTACATTCTACAGCAGTTGTAGCAAGGAAGATGTGAGGTGCAACCTGAAACTTTAATTATCTCGGCTCACTCTTCATCATTATTATTATTATTTTTTTTGAGAAAATTTCATTTTAGTACCATATGTTATATCGAAATATGAATTTGATACTCTCTGTTTTTAATAATTTCATGCCAATATCTAACCTTTTGAAAAATCTT
>NW_010360446.1:0-801 GCF_000414095.1 Morus notabilis
ACAACTCATTGAACTTGGCTTTATATTCCTTTACGGACATGTCCCCTTGATGTGGGCCCATAAATTCCACAGCCTTCTCATCTCGGTAACTCTAAGGAAAGAACTGCTCATTAAAGAGTGCTTCAAATTATTCCCAGGCTATCCCGCCAACATCATACATTCACTGAATACGCTTCCACCAAGCACCAACTGAACCTTCGAACTTAAATGCTATTTTGGCACCCCCATGGTATTCAAATGTTTGGACACCGATTCAAATCAGTATTCGGCTTCCTAGGGTCCACCCATACTAGTAAAGGTGGGAATTGAGCTACGCCTAAACTCACGAAAGTAGCCCTGTTTCTTGTCATCCGCAGGACGTTCATTCTAGGCTCTGGTAGCCATTCCCTGGAATTCTGCGTATATCGCTTCCATAAGCTGTTCATTCGGCATTGCCAGCAGGTTAGTGTTCCTACGGCGCGGTGGCATTCTCTTAACTAAAAAGAAAACTAGGCCATTTTAGTGGTTTCCTAATGTCATTCATGTATGCATAATTCCAAACCCTAAGGTTCTAAACCTAGGGCTCTGATACCAAGTCTTGTTATGCCCCCAAACAGGGATTAGTGACGTGGATGCTTGTTTAGAAATTTAAACCTGTTTAAGAAAGTGATTAAAAAATAGCAGTGCAAAAATTTAAATTTCAAATCCAAAACATCCAGGTATTTTCAAACAAACCCCACTAATTATGAGAAATTCAATTGCAAGAAAAGTGGGGAATTTCCAACCAAATTAGTTCAAAACCTCACTCTTAGTATCGTGTCA
>NW_010360448.1:0-18211 GCF_000414095.1 Morus notabilis
ATATATATATATATATATATATATATTTCAGACCTTCTTAATAGGTCGATTCATCGGTAGAAAACCTCTGTTTTATTTTTATTTTTTTGGGTTTTCAGTCCCTTTCTGTTATTTAATCTATTTAAAAAAACAAAACAAAAAAGAAGTTCAGACGGCTGAAATGAACGGTTGATATTTAGAAGTTGTAATAGCATAAGCTGTCAGAACCGTTGGATAATGCCATATATATTTGATCTTATTAAATTTGACTGGAAATATGTCCGTGTAGTTTACGTACAGTACTACTACTAAAGTAAAAAAGTCTTACTGAGGTTGTTTCTGGGAAGGATCGGATCGGATCATGATCATCGTAGGACCCAAAATTAGGTGACAAGTCGAACTAAAATTCATGACTGAGGTTCTTGCTTGTAATTTAGAACAGAGGCTTTTGTGATTAGTCAATTTAATTACAATAAAAAGAAAAAAGTCCTTTGACATGGAAAAAAAAAAAATCTACTCCAGTGCATTTGTGAATTTCCTAGCGATATATGGACTACGAAGCCTAGATCCTTAATGAGAAATCAATGGCTCCAGATGGTGTTACTCATAAAAATTAAGAAAAGAAAAAGAAAAGACAACTATATTTAATTGATCACTGCTTTTCTTTCTAGTTTGACGATTATTAAAAAAAAAAATGATTTACATTAATTTTATAAAATATTACTACCACCAATCATATTTCAGTAATAATAAAAATAGTTTTTTGTTTCACAGTTTTTTTAAATGATCACCTCACTTTAAAAAAAAAAATCAAAAATGAATATTTAAAAAAAATCGAAAAACATAATTAAAACAAAAATAGAAAGAAAAATCGAATATTATGGTCCCAAACCACCGTGGTCTCCACCCTCATGTTACAAGACCCAACAACGATTGGGTCTCAGGCCTTGCCCACAGCTACAAGCTTCCACGGCCTAGGGTGCGACCCCACTCCACATATTGGTCGTGACATTACCGTAGTTGGTAACCTATGTGGCCCTTCCAAATCCGAGCGCCCCACTAAAATGGGCAAACTCTGATGTGAGTGATTCGACCAGCGTGACTCGTGAGTAGTTCATTGACATGAACTACTCCATGCTTTCACTGTATGACCACAAAAATCTAAGTTTTTTCCTTAATTTTGCTTTTAGCATTTTGAGAATCTTCGTAAATTGTACGATATTAATTATTGATCAAAAAACTAGGAAAAGCTTGTATTTTTGTAAAGCATACAAACTAGTTTTTTCCATAAACTTGTAATGCAAACAATTCACATACCAAAAGGATAAGAAAAAGAATTTCTATGAGAGAATTTCATTGCTAGCTAAAACAACGTGAAATGTAAGATAGTACTCTTTTTAAAGGCGGTAGGCTATTTCAGTAATATGTAGTTGATCCTAGAGATACAAGAACGGGCCGACCCAGCCTAGCTCGGCCCGTTCTCCTTAGGCCCACGCGGGCTGTGGGCGGGGCCGGGCCGGCCCATATAAGAATTACATCGGCCCAGCCCACACCACGTGCCGATTTTACGTGGGCTAGGCTGGGCCGTGCCGTGAGCCAAGATGGGCCGTACCATGGGCCTTAAATAGGTTTAGATATCTCAGCCCATCTAAACATGTAATTTTTAATTTTTATTATTTATGGGCTGGGCGGGATACACTGATCGTTACATGATTCCTCCTATTTTAGAAGAAATAAGAAGAATATCAAAAATATTCGTCATACAATTTCGAAGTCGATGAGCTTTTATCGATAAAGTTATTTTGAAAACTTTCAATGACGATGAGCTTTAATTGTTCTTACCACCTACAACAACTAAATCTTCAAAAGAGGCAGCATCAGTTTCAAAGTCAATTCACGTTATTTCAGTCCCTCATGAATTTACCTCTTTCGCGAGTTCATCGAAAAACAGAAAATAAATCAGATAAAATTATCTATTATATATTATATTAAATATTTAAATTAATAGTGGCTCCACTCGTGGCGGCAGTTGTGTTGTCATCATTCTCGTTCATGGCAGCAGATGATGTGAGATGATTGACGTATGAAATTTCAGCCAAAGGCCTTTCGATGGGAGCCAAATTGTAAAAGTTGGAATCTACAATTAAATTTCATTATTTATGTTGTTTTTATAAATATAAATCAAGTAAAATAAATGTCAATATCTTTACTATAATATATAGACACACATATATATATATATATATATTTATATATACATAAACAACATATTTTATATCTTATATTATTTTCCACTTCAATTCATGATATTATTTCAAATGCCATATTTATTTTTATTTATATATTTTCACTTGTAAAATAAATTTTAAATTTCTAATGACTTTAAAATAATAATCTTATAATTGTTAAATGAAAAAGATTCACGTAAACTATTAGCTATCAAATTATATGTAAACTTGTATTGCATGTGATAAATTTAGTATAAAAGGTATCACTACTTTAAAGATAATTGTTTCATTCTAATGTCAAAATTTACCATGTATTAAAAACACTCTTATATATCGTTGTTTATGAAATTATTTTATGTAAAACAGATAAGCTCAAAAAGTATTCCTTAACTCTTTTAAGGATATAGATAATTTTAAGTTTTAATTAATTAAAATGTATTTTTGTGATTTGGAGTGAAAAAAAAAATAAGTGTGCTTATAGCGATGAAGTGATTATTCGTAGTCATTACATGTAATATATATATATATAGATACACGAGTATTTAATGGGTATTCATATGTGGTTATCTACTAAATATAGAAATTTGAAAATTCAGTGTGGAAAAATTCAATATCATTAATTTTTATAATTTTTTGCCAACTATCTAATTTATTACAACTCTCTTATCAATATATAAATTCTTTTTAATTAGTTATATTTGCAAGCATTTTCACTTAAAATAATTAAAACGAAATATTATGGGAAGATTAGTGGTAAAAAAAATTATATTTAATAAGTAACTATCTATGAAAACGTGACTATTGAAATATTTTTTGTGTATCAACCTATACACATTATTCTGGTTAGTTAAATTTAGAATCAATTGTCGTATTTTCAAATAACCAAGGGTTCATTTAAAAAAAAAAAATCAAAAGAGAACATTTTAGGATTTTCCCATTTAATGTCGACTGAATAAGGGCAATACTAGGCAGGAACCAACGCTGCAGTTTCTTTAGAAGATTGGCGGCACTTTCTCGCGTCTTAAATCAAATACCACGCGCTCTTTAAGCACAGCCAGAAGCAGCCCCTTCGTAATCGGTGGAAAAGGAAATTAACAAGCATTAAAGCTTCGTTCACTTCGTAAATTTAAGTTTTTAATTCAAATTGAAATGTGATATTTTTTAAAATTTTTTATTATAATAAAAAAAATTAGATGTGACATATTTTAAAAAAATTTTATTATAAAAATTTAAAATTAAAAATTTAAATTAGTAAAATAAACGAAGTCTGAACATTAACCTTTTTTATTTAAAAAAATCACAGGTGCTTTTTGACTGAATATACTTATGATGGCTCTTTAATTTTTTTGACTGAAAAAGTAAAACTACGACAATGTTCATCTGCTCGTTGTCTTTTCAAACACAAGTTCGTGTCCAAACATTCCTGATTATCAATTAATGTCGCATTGAATTTCGGGATAAATAAGAAAGAACGGCGTGTTTTTTATTTTTTATATTTTTGAAAGGTTATTTTTTGTTTTTACGTTTTTTTTTCTTTTCCTTTTTTTAATATTTCAACGGCAGGTTTACGAGACCGTAATAGTAGAACATAAGGGGGAAAAAAAGATAGGCTTAAAAAAGAAAAGTAAAATAATTACAATAGGATCGCAACGATCATTTGAGAGCGAGAAGCGGGTAATTGGGAGGTTTACGATCATTTCGGTACTCAACAATCACGAACTTATAATATACTAGTTGAAGCCCACATGCTATGCATGTAGGTAGCAATTCGTGTGTTAAGTTTTAGATACATGTTATTATTAAAAGCATATAAAATTTGAATATAAAATCTCAAAAAGAAAAAATGAAAAGAAAGTAAAATTTTAGGGCAAGAAGCTAAAAAGGGTAAGAAAATGACTAAAATAAAAAAATAAATAAGTTTTAAGACAAAAAGAACAAAACGGAAAAAAAAAAAATTTTCAATGTAAAAATAAAAAAATGGTTAAAAGGGGGCCAAAATGAAGAGGTAAATAAGTCTTAAGGCAAAAGAAATCAAAACGAAAAAATGAAAAAATAAAAAAAGGTAAAAAAGGGCCAAAATGAAGAAATAAATAAGTCTCAGAGCAAAAGGAACCAAAATGAAAAATAAAGTAAAATTTCAGGACAAAAATAAAAAAAGGGGAAAAATAAGACTAAAATGAAAAAATAAATTCGTCTCAAGGCAAAAGTAACCAAAACAAAAAATGAAATTTCAGGACAAAAATAAAAAAAAGGTAAAAAAATGGTGAAAATGAAGAAATAAATCTTTTTCAGGGTAAAAGTAAAAAAATAGCGAAAAAAGGGACACATGGAAGAAATAAATAAATTTTAGGACAAAAGAAACAAAAATAATAAAAAAAGAAAGAATAAGATTGTAGGACAAAAAAAAAGTTAAAAAAGGAAATAAACTGAAGAAATAAATAAGTTTTACGGCAAAGGAACCAAACAGAAAAGATAAATTATCAAGGCAAAAATAAAAAAGGGGTCAAAAAGTGCCAAAACGAATAAATAAATAAATTTTAGGAAAAAAGAAACCAAAAAAATTAAAATAAAGTTTTAGGACAAAAATAAAAAGAAAAGATAAAAAAGGATTAAAATGAAAAAGGTTAATAAGTTTTAGGGCAAAAACAAGAAACAAAAATAAGAAGAGGGTCTTGAAAAAAAAAAGAAAAGAGGGAAGGGAGAGCACTTTCAACCAAAACGGTTCAAAAGTGCTCCAACGGTAATGCACTTTCGTATTTCTATTAAGGTTTATTACAGTGACACCTTATGTATTTTGTTATTATTACAATGATACCTTCCTAAACAAAACTAATAACATCAAAATACATGTCTCAAAATCTATTAAATTTATCTATAAAATGTTAAAACTATCCCTTTTAAAACCAACCATTGATCTACAAAAATATCATCCATTCAATCTTCTTCATTTGAGGAAAAACAAAACATAGATCACATCATCATTTTTGGTAAACTAATAACATCAACAGCCTTGTCTCAAATTCTATTAAATTTATCCGTAAAATGTCAAAACTACCCCGTTTAAATACCAACTTTTAATCTACAAAAATCTCGTCCATTCAATCTGCTTCATTTGAGGAAAAACAAAACCCAAATCAGATCTTCCTCTTAATCAAAACTAATAACATCAACACCCTGTCTCAAACTCTGTTAAATTTAACTGTAAAATGTCAAAATTACTCCTTTTAATACCAACTTTTGATCTACAAAGATCCCATCCATTCAATCTTTTTCATTCCCAAATCACATCTTCCTCTTAACCAAAACTAATAATATCAACACCCATGTCTCAAAATCTGTTAAATTTATCTATAAAATGTCAAAACTACCCCTTTTAATACCAGCCATTGATCTACAAAATTATCATCCATTCAATCTTCTTCATTTGAGGAAAAACAAAACTCATATCACATCTTCCTCTTAACGAAAACTAATAACATCAACACCTCTATCTCAAACTCTATTAAATTTATCTATAAAATGTAAAAACTACCCCCTTTTAATACCAACTTTTGATCTATAAAAATCCCATCCATTCAATCTTCTTCATTTGAGGAAAAACAAAACCCATATCACAGTTTATTTTTACCACCCACCCTCCCTTGGAACCTTCCCTCCCTCGCTGACGGCAGCCCATGCCTAACGGCAACCCAGCGGCGACACCAACTCAACCGCGAATGCCACCCTATTTAAAACTTTAAATATCAAATTATGCTATAATCTATTATTTTAAAAAAAATATATACTATAATTTATTAAATATACTACTAAATATGCTACTTCTCTCCTTATCCCCATATACTATATGTATGATTAAGAGAAATTATTTAAATATAAAGAAAATATTCTAGGTTTTAAGCAGCCAAAAAATGTATTAATGACTGTTTTATTTTTAATATTTTTTAAGTATGACAAATGTTCGGGGTTTAGCCTCACGGTACTAATCTAATGCTATAACAGTTTTTCTATAAATATAGTCTTATATTTTAATATCTCATCTTTTTCTTAAAAAGAGAACTTTCATCGCTAAATAAATTAGAAATACTATATATGAAAAATCACAATGAGAATGCTTGAAGAAGAGAATAAGGATATAAATGGGATTTTTAATTTATTATTCGTGAATAAAAAGTTCAAATGTAAATTAAAAAGATTTTATAAGTTTTTTTTTTCATAAGCACCGAAGAGATAATTTATTTTAAAAAAAAAAAACATATAAAACTATAAGAGATTACAACAGATAAAAGCTTAAGAACGTAATCAATGTGTCCATCCAAATGCGTTTAAAAGCAACTTTTGTACTCACTAAACTAAAAACGTCTTATTTTAAGTGAACAAGACCAAATAACTGATCATGGAGCTCCCCAGTACACAAATAAAATACTAGTTGATCCCTCTGCGGCCAATCATGCCGTAAATTCATTAATTATGTTTGGATTGACTCGATGCCTTCGTTTGTTGGCTCGTATGTACTTTTACTGATTTAGCAATTGAGTAATAAAAAGCCAAAGTAAGTTTTATTTTCAAAAAAAAAAAAAAAAAAAAAAAAAAAAAAAATATGTAAAAAAAAAAAAAAAAACAATCAATATGTCAAATAAATCAATGCATGAAGAGGAACAAAATATTCTTGTGTATGTGACAATGGGTATAATTAATCATATTACAATTTTAGGCTCATCTTTTTCTCCCACGCACTAAAAAAAAAAAAAAAAAAAAAAAAAAAAAAAAAAAAAAAAAAAAAAACACTAATCACTGATGATCCCACCTATATTTATAAAAATGAATGAACAACCAACCACAAAACTTTAACTTTCAACAAGTTATTTATTGAATTGCATGAGCTTTGGAGCAAACCTCAACAACCTACCCAAAGTATTGGGCAAGAATTTCCTTGCAAACAAATGGCAAATATTGGTTCTCTTTCCATTGTACTCACAACTGTGTCCATGCCTCAACTTTTCCAATAGTTCAATGGTCACATCTTGTCTCATAAACTTTGTTGGATGTGGGCCACCCTTTGACCAGTCAACCCAAGTCAACGTCCTATTTGAATTCTTTTTCCAAAATTTGATGCTCACAAATGTGGGCAGATAATGCTCGTCGGTGTAACATGAGCTGCGGCAAAACCTCCTAAAGATTGGAAAATATTTCTGGTCCGCAACAACCTCAATGGCAAGGGCCCGGTCCATCTCGAACCACTGCGAGCCCTTACGCCACTGGTCCAGTTTAATTTGGGGCCTCATTCGAGAGCTGTAGCGGCCTCGGCCCACGGGCCCAATTAAGTCGTAGGCCTCCACAAAGGACTTGGTTGAGCCCATTAAGTACTCGTAGACTGTAGAGAAGTTGAACAAAGGAATGCATGCCTCGGAAAGAAGAACAAAACGTTCGTTGGTGAAGTCAAGCAGAGCATTGGCTAACAGGCGTCTCTCTGCTTCCACCATGTTGGGATTTCCCCATCTCACATCCTGCAATAATATGGAACCCAAAAAAATAAAAAAAGTTGTGAAAGTTGAGAAAAGGGGAAGAGAAGAAGAAAGAAAATGAAAAACTAGAGAATTAACCCTTAAGAGTGTATGAGTCTAAATCTTTATTCTTTATTCTCGATAAGTACTCTTTTATTAGTGTAATTATTTGATTAAAAATGTTATGAATCAAGAGTAAAATATAAAAATCCTAACTCATACACTTTTAATGAATATTGGTCAAGATTGCCTAAAGAAAATTCCCAATTTATAGGTTCAATATGTTTTGACAATTAAAAAAAAAAACAGAGAGAGAGAGAGAGGGAGGGAGAGACTTAGAAAAAAAAAATACCCTCTGTCTCTTTTTCTAAAGGGCAATTTTGACAAATACTCTTTAAAATGATATCATTAAGAATTTTTAGGTCTCAATATTGGCCTATTAAATTTTGCCCTTTAGAGTAAGTAATTTGACAGATTATTATTGAGATTTGACAGATGTCGTCAGCGACCATCGGCAGGTCTCTGGTTGCCCACGGCGGGCATAATTTAACAAATTATTGTCTAAAATTTGACAAATTATTATCTATAATTTGACAGATTATTATCAAAGGGGTGGCCTATCACAACAAAAGGATAGAACTTCCGAAGAATGTGTTTAATGGTCAATTTTTGCAATTTTCTCATTTCTTTTCTAAAAGTTGTAAAAACTACGTAGAATTGAAATATAAGTCTTTTTATAATATTTCTGGAATAACACAATTATTTAGTAATTATTATCACAATTTTCATGTTTTATGCTATAGAATTACATAAAAATCCTATAAAAAAATTACGCAGTGATTATTATAATGATTTTATTTTTTGTTATTTGTAAAGTCTCTACATTTTGTGTTTTATTTAAACATGAATAGTAGGATTATGCTATACACATAACCCAGATGTTATGAGAGAAATATTAAGAAACATAAAAATAAAAGAAGGGGCTTTTGGAATGAAGAAATAAGGGCCAAGTCCCTCATTTGGGGAATCATGCTTATGGTTCGCACAAATAAGAATCATATAGCATGGATGAAACCAACATGTGAATTGGAAGCTTTAAATTGAGGTACTAAATAAGGATAATTTTTTTACACTTTCAAACATTGTGCTTTTTTTTTTTCTATGAATATTTCAAACATTGTGCTTTTTTTTTTTCTATGAATATTTCAAACATTGTGCTTTTTTTTTTTCTATGAATATTTCAAACATTGTGCTTTTTTTTTTTCTATGAATATTTCAAACATTGTGCTTACTGGAAAGGAGAACTTTTGTTTGCTTTTGTTGGTTAATTTTCTTTATGACAAAAAGAGGGAGACAACAAGAAGAAAGGAATGTATAAAAGTATTGAATACTAAAAAGGTGATTGCATTGGGAAGAACAGAATTTTCTTGATGTTACAGAAAAAGAGTAGAATCCAAGCAATGCAAGAAAACAGATCAATATTTGCTACATCACTACTCAATCCCAAGGGAGCTGTGCATCTTAATTCTCAAGTCAGAACTCAGAAGAGATAATACTCAAAGTACTACATGGTAATTTCTTTTATTATTGTGTTATTTAATTATAGTAGCACAAAACTCAAAAGAATGGAATTTTGTATAAATAAATAAATAACTAAATAAATACTAATTCAAATACTAAGAAGATTTTCTGAAAAAGAACAAACAGATAGCTCTTCCGCAAGAGGGAAGTAAATCAAACAAGCATCGTTACAAAGAATTAATTAAGCAACATCTCTTGGTGCATGGCTAGCTAATTCACTCTTTAAATATTATGAATGGTCATTAATTTCCTAGGTTTTGGGATAAAATTGATCAAAGTTTTGTTGACTAGTGATCAGAATTCATGAGTATGATTTTTTAATCTCTGACACATTATAGATATTACAAATTTTAATTTAACTATAACTATTCCTTCTCTACAAAGATTTATAAATATTCTGCCAATAGACTTCAAAATTTTGTTTAATATTGTTCCCTTTCTTGTCAATTTTTGCTAGCTTTCAAATGTGTTAAATTTGTACTTTGTTTAATGTAATTTCTAGGAGCTTCTTCCTAATATTAATAATGGTCCTCTGCAATTTGTTTGCTAATAACAAGTAATCTATGAGTAGCTTATCTCGGTGGCAACAAGATAGCGTTTTCATTTGACCTCTAACAAAATTGACTCTTCAAATGCATATAGATAGGTGTTTCCTAACCAACAAATTATTGACAAATAATTTTTGGAGTTCCAATAAAAAAATTAATTCAAGAGAGAGATAGATACTCATATTATATATATTCCTTGACAATCAAAGTGAAGTTTCGAAAATGTGTACCCAGTTGCCAACTCAGTATATTAATTTACTTGGCAACCGCCCCTAGATCAACTCATATGTTAAATAAATAAACAGAAAATAAATAAAAAAATACATATTATAAATGAATTATATATGTGGGTCTGCTACACGTACGTATATATGTATATAGGAAAATGATTAAACAATGCTTAATGTACATGGCTAGTTAGTTTAATGCCTAAATATGATGAAATTGCTGATCATGACAAGCCAGGTACATGGTGAATATATGTATGCCAATGTGTGTGTATATATATATACTAGGAATATTATTTCAACACTTAATTATAAGCTAATTCTTGTCGGTGACACTTGCCCAAGTAAAAAAGAATCCCTATGAAATTCTCCACTAAACAAGGCGTATTACGTGCAAGCTAGACTAAAAAATGACCCTAAAACATGTGCATCACAAACCAAAAAAAAAACCATTAATCCACTCTTCCTAAAATCTTTATATATTATGGGCATGCAAATTAACCTGAAAGGAATTACATGTTGAGTAACAATTTGAACTTTTCACTAAAAAGGAAAGCGTTTGATAACGGTTTTCTTTGTCTTAATTTTAATCACTGATAATTATCACAATGTGTTCTATCTATAGACGTATCATTAGTACTGTTGATATATCATATGCTGGTGGAACTGTAATTAAATATAATTTTTTGGCATGCACATACATATAGAACATTTACCATAAATCCAGGTAAAATAAAGTAAATACTAATTAAAAACATTTTCCCTCTTTTTTGCTAAGATAACTAAATCCGAAAACAAACGCTTTCAGTGTTGCATTGTGATTTTCGTCAAACACATCATACATATATATATATATATATATATAATTAAATAAATAAACTCACAACACAAAATTTTGATATTCATCATATATATGTACTGACCTGACTAGGAATCCATCTCCCATAAAATGCAGAATCTTGAGACACCGTTGCATTGAAGGAGAGATTGGAATGAACATAAACAGAAAAGAACCCTTCGTTTCCTTTAAAGAACCGGTCCCAAAGAGGAGCCATCGTAACGTCTCCTCTCGCCAAGAACAAGAAAGCAATTTTCGGTGTGAACTCGAGAGGGACTCTCCCCGCTTTCGGCACCATGGAGGCTCTCCAAAGCAACTCCTCGTCGTCCATGTCGTGCCTCACCGTCGGCGGTTTCAAGAACTCGATTAACCCGATTCGAGTACTGGTACTCGTACTAGTGTCCGAGACATCCTCGGCTATGGTTTCTGGTGAGGGTGAGGATAATATTTCCAATGGTGGTGGAGGAGAATTGGGAAGAGATGACATTATTGGTATTGGTTTTGATTCATGAGAAGTAGAAAGATTGTTATAAAGATTAGAACTAGAAGCTGTGATATTGGTTTGGTGGTCTTTGAATTGGTAGAGAGTGAAAGGGAAGTCTTGGAGGTAGGAACTGAAAGTGATTCCGATGGCTAAACCGGAACCGAAGATTAGGAAGTGAAAGATGAGCCTGTGGATGTGCATTTGGAGGGTCAAGAGTTTGGGACATGAGGCGACAAAAGGAAGATTATGTTTTTGTTGCTTAATAGCCATTGTAGCAATGAATTTGAGGTGTGGAAAATTATTAAGGCAGGGAGGGAGAGGAAGAACTTTTCGCCTTCAATATAACGCTTGTTTCTCTCTCTACAGAGAGAGAGAGAGAGAGAGAGAGAGAGAATATGGAAAGCTTTAAGAAGTGCGAAAAAGATTCTTAAATTGGCCTACGCACACGCCAGTATTTATGTGATGTTTGCTCACATACAAACAACGGACAAGGAACTTAATATTCATACAATACACACAAATAGAAAAAATAAATAAATAAAGAAAATCTTCTTTACCGACGTTAATAATACGAGGGATAGTTTTTTTTTCAGCCGTCAGATATGTATCAAAAGTTGATTGTTTTACATATTCTTTTAATCTCATTTAATTTTAATTAAATTTAACAGTGATATTACCGATAAGACGGCCTACCGGAGACAATCCCATTTAAATTTGTATATTTTGTACAAATGATTTTTTTCTTAAATAATTTTTAATAAATTTAATTGGCGTGGCCAATATGGAAGACAACTTGAAGAGTGTATTGACGCTAGTTGTCTTTAATGAAGGAAAAGGAAAGTAAATGAAAATAGTCCTATAAGTATGAAATATTATTTATGTAATACGAATACTTGCTGCTTATACAAATGGGAAACTGAAGGTCAAATTAAATAAGGTAGTACTTTAATTTCTCAAATAAGACAGATAATTGCTTCATATTTTCCGTTTGAATTTGCTTGAAATTACCGTATTTCTTTGGATTCCATTATTTGGTTCCATAAATGTATTTACCTAATAAAAGAGAAAATCCCCCATAGCAAATAGAAATGAGGAGAATTGTTTTAAGTAATTTCCTTTTTCTGTCGGTTTGCAGACATTAATTGATCCAGTAAAGTTCTGACTGATAAATTATTTCTAGTCGTTATAAGCGACTAAGCGTATAAAAGGAATACATACTTTTATAAAAAATCAATAAACATATTTGACTGCCAAAATTTGATTACAATTTATAAGAGTACGGTCTGGTGCATGTGATCAAGAATGAAAATATTCATATTTATAAAAATATCAGTATTTAAATTTTACGAAAATATTGAAGAAAATATTAATATCAGTAGAAATTGACGTAAAAAGCAGAAATGTGTACTTAAACAATTTATTTTCAAATGAGACTTTAAAAAATTAGACTAAAATAAATAATAATATATTAATTAGATAAAACTCTCAATTAAAATTCTAATAATTTGATGAATATGCAAGGTAAAGTGTGATCATAATACCATTAAAGATGAGAAAGATCAACATTTTCACCAAAATATTTCCACGAAAATTTTCATATTTTGCAAGTACTGATATAAAAATAAGGATGTAGTATCTTTGATCTTTTCGGCCAAATATCTTAAAATTTCCATGGAAATTTCTAAAAGGAGTTATTTTAGACAAAAGGAGCTTTTAGAAGGTTCGGAAGTATTTTGGACACATTTTTAGTTTAAACAATATTAATCATACTAAAACATGAAGTTTGAATAGTTTCCCATATAACTTTAAACGTGTCATATATATACGTCTCTCAAAAGAAAGGCTAAAAAAGTAAAAAAGAACATAATTTTAATATTTTGAAAAGTAAACTAAAAAATATATATAAAGTTACAAAAAATTTTAAGATATTTTACAAAAAAAATACTACGCACTTATTTTCATATCAATACTTATAAATACGAAAAGTTTTGGCAAAAATATCGATTTTTTCATCCTCATGATTGGTCTTGATGAAGCGCAGAATGGGGGAAAGAAAAAAAAAAGAGAAAAGAAATTAAGCGTTGACAAATTTTTTTTGGAAAAAGAAAAGGCATACGAACTTGGATCAAAATGAGAGGTGGACTAAAATTATGTACGCTTAGTGTGCATTTTAACGTAAAGAAAGGCGGACCAATATTATGTATGGTACAATGTGCATTTGCACATTGCGAAGGTTGAAAATATGGATATCAATGATAATTTTGGTACTATTCATATTTTCTTTAAATCTTAATACTTCTTTTTGATATTTTAGGATATCATTTTTTTTATAAAAAAAAAAAAAGAAGAGCTTTACATAAAAAAATTTTAGAGTTAAATCTATTAATAGTCACTAAACTTTTTTCTCCCTCTAAAATTAGTCTTTATAGTCAATTTTGTCACATCAATAATCTATAAAGTCAAAAAGTGTCTTGTAAATAGTCTCTTTGTTAAATTTTGGATGAAAACTATTAATTTCGTCTTATAAAAGGTCTATCTTCTCTCTTTAGAAATAGCCCTATATTAAAAGTTATACTAAATTTAAAACCGTTTTCCTGCCATTATGGTTTTCTCAAATAGTTATCAAAAAGATGACGAGAGAGAGAATTTAAGCGAGATCAATCAACAATAATGGAGGAGAGGGGTTTGAGATAATGGGGATTTTATAATTTTCAGTAGCGCTGGTGAAAGACTGCGAAATGGAGGGGTTTGATATATATACACATATATAATATTGTAAAATAGAAGCTTCGTCGAATGGCAAAGGAAACATCTTGGTAGGATCAATGCAAAATCGACGTGACCGACGCCCGCGATCATCTGATGCAAGACTTTGACGTCAATTCCCTCAAGTCAACCCACATATATACATATATATATATATATATATATATATATATTTCAGACCTTCTTAATAGGTCGATCATCTTGGTAGGATCAATGCAAAATCGACGTGACCGACGCCCGCGATCATCTGATGCAAGACTTTGACGTCAATTCCCTCAAGTCAACCCACATATATACATATATATATATATATATATATATATATATATCAGACCTTCTTTATATGTCGATTCATAATTTGACTGGAAATATGTCCGTGTAGTTTACGTACAGTACTACTACTAAAGTAAAAAAGTCTTACTGAGGTTGTTTCTGGGAAGGATCGGATCGGATCATGATCATCGTAGGACCCAAAATTAGGTGACAAGTCGAACTAAAATTCATGACTGAGGTTCTTGCTTGTAATTTAGAACAGAGGCTTTTGTGATTAGTCAATTTAATTACAATAAAAAGAAAAAAGTCCTTTGACATGGAAAAAAAAAAAAGAAAAAAAAAATCTACTCCAGTGCATTTGTGAATTTCCTAGCGATATATGGACTACGAAGCCTAGATCCTTAATGAGAAATCAATGGCTCCAGATGGTGTTACTCATAAAAATTAAGAAAAGAAAAAGAAAAGACAACTATATTTAATTGATCACTGCTTTTCTTTCTAGTTTGACGATTATTAAAAAAAAAAATGATTTACATTAATTTTATAAAATATTACTACCACCAATCATATTTCAGTAATAATAAAAATAGTTTTTTGTTTCACAGTTTTTTTAAATGATCACCTCACTTTAAAAAAAAAAATCAAAAATGAATATTTAAAAAAAATCGAAAAACATAATTAAAACAAAAATAGAAAGAAAAATCGAATATTATGGTCCCAAACCACCGTGGTCTCCACCCTCATGTTACAAGACCCAACAACGATTGGGTCTCAGGCCTTGCCCACAGCTACAAGCTTCCACGGCCTAGGGTGCGACCCCACTCCACATATTGGTCGTGACATTACCGTAGTTGGCATTTATTTATTTCTTTAGTTTAAAATCTACGTCCCTAATTTAATGAGATTGATTGTCAAAAAAAAAAAAAATATATATATAAATAAAATCATTGACATGAACTACTCCATGCTCTCACTGTACGACCACAAAAATCTAAGTTTTTTCCTTAATTTTGCTTTTAGCATTTTGAGAATCTTCGTAAATTGTACGATATTAATTATTGATCAAAAAACTAGGAAAAGCTTGTATTTTTGTAAAGCATACAAACTAGTTTTTTCCATAAACTTGTAATGCAAACAATTCACATACCAGAAGGATAAGAAAAAGAATTTCTATGAGAGAATTGCTAGCTGAAGCAACGTGAAATGCAAGATAGTACTCTTTTTAAAGGCGGAAGACTATTTCAGCAATCTGTAGTTGATGCTAGAGATGCAAGAACGGGCCGACCTAGCCTAGCCCGGCCCGTTCTCCTTAGGCCCACGCGGGCTGTGGGCGGGGCCGGGCTGGCCCATATAAGAACTGGCCCATTCAAGGCCATTTTGGCTCATCATGGATTTAGATGTGCCAGCCCAACTAAGTATGCAGTTTTTAATTTTTAATTTTTAATTTTTAATTTTTGAATTTTTACACAAGTTAACGAATATAAAAGTTTGAATAGTCAATGGAAATATGAAATTGGATATTTTATTTACATCAGGATAATTTATTTAAGAAAAACCTAGTGGGACAAAACCTTAATAAGGAAAAAAGAGTACAATCAGGATAATTATACATAAGATGTTTACAAAATTACTAAAAAAAATGAAGATATTATGGGCTTAGATGGGCCAGGGTGTGTCGGCCCATTATGGGCCTAGACGGGCTAGGCTGGGCCAGTCCAAGCCCAGCCTGGCCCATGATTTTTCATGGGTCGTGCCAGGCCGGCCCATTGGCTGATATCTGTTGGCCCAGCCCAGCCCACCAATATTTATGGGCTGGGCCGTGCCTTGAACAGTGATGGGCCATGCCTATGACGACTCAATCTAGAAAGCCGTCTCTTAAACTTACCATCATGAATTCATTTAAAATACTTTTAATAATTAAAGTGAAATTTTCTGAAATTTTTTTTTCAAAAAGTCATACATTAAATTTTAAATTATAAGTGAAGTCTCGGTCTTCTTAAAACCATACTACATACATATAATTAAAAAGGTCTTATCATAGTAAAACATATTGCGGAATAAAAATGTCAGCAGTATCCATTACCCATTCTCCACATTGCTCGCCTACTGTTGTGCGTTGTCCATCATTCACTTTTCATTTGTTACTTTCTTACAGTATAAATACATCTTAGGGGTGAGTTTATACTGAGTAAGTAGGAATTTAAGTCTCGCTAACTAAAAACAGAGTACTTAAAGCATAACAGTAATGCATGTACCAATTATGCTCTTTTATGAACTTGACTTATTAATTCTTATGAGCCTGAGTGTTCGTACCAATTGCGCGCGATCAACGGGTAGAGAGGGTTTGCAAGGTCCCAACTACACTGTGACCATAATTCATTTCATCATTTTTTTTTCCTGAACATAAGCCCCCAACTTCAGGAGATTGGTACAACACACAACTTTAATATGTTCTCATCAATTTTATTAGTTAGCATGTTACATGATATGACATGACATATTCTATATCATAGAGCATAAACATGTATATAAGACATGTATAGTATTTCACTTTAAAACTTATTCATACTGTAGGCGAGATTCCACTTACCTGTTATCAGCCAAGGTTGGGACTTTATTATATTACTCGCCCAAGTTAACCTCTACGGCTGTGTTCTGTAAAGAAAACTCACTGAGAGTGTGAGTTTGACTCATTATAAGCTAATCTATTTAGGAATTCATTCCTATACTTAGAAATATTTCCTTTTTGAATAGGGATCATTCAACTCCTTTCACATTACAAGGATTATTTTACTAAATACTTATCATATATTTTTCCTTAATTCCTTTGCTAATTAGTCCTAGGTTAATAACTTATTTATCTAAGTTACAATTGTTGGTTGCCCGAATCGAATCTGGCTGCGGAAGCGTGGTGGTGCGGGGGAGAGGCGGATCGTGTATAATAAAAATTTTCATAAAACTTTTGAGATACTCTATAGATTATATTAATTTATGCACGAATAAATTAATCTCATTAACTTATATATATCAAGAACTCAATCAGAAAAAATACCTGGAAGCCGACTCGGATGATAACTTGAGTTCTTTGACCACGAATAGTCCTTGCTCCAATCGTTGTGTTTAGAAAACCAATGTCTTCCACATCAATTCCTAGAATCCACAAAGACGTGTGTGTGGACACACATGAGACAAAACGAATTACAATAAACACTCGAATTTCCACAAACACCATCACATGCACGATGTGGAATTTTTTGGAGAAAAAATTTTTCCTTCCTCTCTCTCTTGAGAATTTCGGCCAGCCTTAACTCTTAGGGCTGAAAAATTGTTTCCAAAATTTCTATAGAGAAATTTCGGCTACCTCTAAAATTAGGGCAAAAAACCATTCCGAAAATTGTCTAAAAAATAGTATTTATAGAGTAGAAGTCAAACTTCTAAAAGGAATCCAATCTCTATCTCCAATTTGAATTTCGAACCAAAATTCTCCTCTATCCCTTATCCCTTGTGGCCGGCCATGCTAGGGACTCCCATCCCTGTGTGTGGCGCCAATACTAGATAGGGAAGGAAGAGAAAATCATCCTTTATCCTGTAGTCCAATTTTATTTCAAATTCAAATTCAAATTTAAGTCAAACTTAAATTAATTTGAATTCTAAATTGAACAACTTATCAAATAAGTTTAAATGGATAAATCTAGATGTGTTCAAATTCAAATTTAAAAAATCACATTATTTAAATAATAATTAATTCTCAATTAATTATTTTCAAGTGTTTAATTTTAGAATTCC
>NW_010360448.1:19737-20075 GCF_000414095.1 Morus notabilis
TTTTGATCAAATCCATAAGACTTAATAGCCTTATGAAACCGGATGTTCCATGATCTAGAAGCTTGCTTCAATCCATAAATGGATCTCTACAGCTTGCAGACTTTCTGCTCTTAGACCTTTCTCTATGTAACTCTCTGGCTGATCGATATAGATGGTTTCCTCAAAATAGCCATTCAGAAAAAAAAATTGTCTTGACATCCATCTGCCATATCTCATATTCAAAATATGTTGTTATGGTGAAGAGTATCCGGATGAACTTAAGCATGGCTACCGGTGAGAGAGTTTCCTCACAGTCAACTCCATCTCTTTGGGTGTAACCCTAAACCACTAGCCTTGCT
>NW_010360448.1:20138-20746 GCF_000414095.1 Morus notabilis
TTCAGGTAGATCTATAAGTTGCCAGACTGAGTTAGAGTACATGGACTCTATCTCGAGTTTCATAGCTGCTTGTCACTTTTCCTTATCAAAATCATCCATCGTAGCCTTAAAGGTCAACGGATCCTCCTTACCGTCATCAGCAGTGACGATCTGTGATTCCTCGGTATACCGGTTAGGTAACTTGCTTACCCTCCCACTACGACGAGGTGCCACAAGATTTTGATTAGGAATCGTGGTCATTCTTAGCGTTTCAACAACTCTTGTCGGTTGTGGTCCAATCTTATTGGAAAGTAACTTTTCCAGAACTGCTTTGTTTCTGGGCTTGATAACTATCATATAGTCATACTCCAGAAACATGGTATTTGTCGATACAAATACTTTTGATTCTTATGACTATATAAAATAATCATTCTCTTGTCGCATTGCATATCCTACAAACTTGCATATTTATGATCTTGGTTCCAACTTCCCAGTCTATTGTTTCATCACATGAGCCGGACACCCCCTATATGTGAATATGCTTCAAAACTGGCTTTTAACCATTCCACAACTCTAGGGGTGTCTTTGGTATAGACTTAGATGGTACTAGATTCAGAATATACATGGTG
>NW_010360448.1:28121-43314 GCF_000414095.1 Morus notabilis
AGGTCGACCGGTCCGGTCGACCGGTTAGTGAAGACAGGTTGACCGGTGAGTTATAACGTCTCTGTCACCGGTCGACCGGTTGTAACGTAAAATGCATGATGACATGGCAAAATCGACTCTGGATGCGATTAGAACTTTGGGAAACCTAATTGTTACGGAAGTATGACTTCCTAAACACTATAAATAGCCTATTAAGTCACATTACTCTTTAGATTACTTGAGAGACTTTTTGGAGGCTATTGATAAAAGATTCCTGAGAGGAAAAATTGTTTAATTCTCAAGAACAATTTTTTATTTGGCTCTTTTGTGATTGGAAGGAGATCAAGAGTACCTAGAGGAGATTAAACGACGTGTGCCCACCCGTACACCGATTGTGGAAATGAGAATAGCAAAGAAGACTAGTTGGTTGAGGCTCTTCCGGTTGCTGTTTAGAACGCTTAGATCTGTCAGACGTGCAGTTTCCTGAAATCTCAAAAGGTATGTTTTAGATCTTTAGTATTTATGTTATATAGCATCATGAACATGTTCTTGTTTGGCTTTGACGTTGATTAAAATTTTTAAATTCCACTGCGCACTCGATGCCATTAATTTTCCAACAGTCGCATCATTGTCTCCCACTAAAGTCTTTTCTTATCAAATCAAACTCATATTGATGGTAATTTCTAGATTAGTTCACAGGACAAATGTTTTCCGGCGGTTTTCAGTACACTGCTTAAAACACAATCCTACACTATATTTGGTAGAAATTAATACCGGTTTAGATTTAAAATCGTGTAGATTATTAGGGTTGTTTTATGACTTTAAAATATGTCTTAAAATAACTTAAAATCTAAGTTCAACATACGTGTCTTAAACTCTCAGTAAAACATGGTAACCGACAGTGTCAATTTCTGAGCCCGGCGTTACGGTTTTACCGAAAACGCAACTCACGTAACTCCGATTTTACTAATTGGTAATTAAGGATTTTTTTAAAATGTTAGAGTGCTTCTCAGAGCATTGCTAACAATGTACAGTACTCAGAAATTCTTATGAACAGAATTACGAGTCATAGTCGAATAAAAAATTTCTCTTGTCTTAATTCACGATGAGGATTATCGACCGAATCATAACATAAAATCTTCAACATAAAATTTTATATATAGAATTTTGAAATAATATTATTTATTCAATAAATCCTTCATTACAAAACATGTCATTATCTAAGAAATCTATGATTTAATTACTTAAATTATACTAATTAACATCAGGATTTTTTTTCCCAGTCATTACAGCGTCGGCCCAGCTCATCATTGTGTCAGGATGGACCTGGCCCGACCCACGGGCCCCAGCCCATTGTTGCATCTCTAGTTGATACATATGTTTCTATAGAAGAAGGTCGTTTGGACTATATTAGCAAAAATAAAAAAAAAATTTAAGATCTGACATTTATCAAGGAATTCAAGATGTTGTTATTGGAGGAGATACAAACGCACAAGCAATAGGAAAAAGAATTATCCTTCTTTCCAGTCACACAGGAAGTCTAAGATATATGATTCAAAACTACTAAGATGCAATGGCAATTTGTCAGCACTATGGAAATCTAGATTTATTCATAACATTCACATGCAATCCAAAATAGCCTGACATTATTAGAGCTCTAGTAAAAATATCAGGTCAAAAACCTGAAGATAAACCAGATATTATTACAATGATTTTCAAAATGAAATTAGATTATATTTTATCGATTATCAAAAATGAAAAGATATTTAGAACAATCATAGCACGTTACTCTATTTTTTCAAAATTTATTTCACTTTATCAATCAGAAACAAAAATAATTTATTACCATTTATATTTAATAAAAACTAAAACAATTTTTTTTTATTTTACATACTTATACGTGGTTGAATTCCAGAAACAAGGGTTGGCAGATTGTCATTTCCTGTTTTGGCTACACCTTGATGAAAAACTACGTGAACCATCATAAATAGACAAATTCATCGCTGGAGAAGTATTTGATCCTAACAACAATCCATTAGAATATAACGTTGTAGCTGGGTTTATGATGCATGGACCTTGTGGAATTGTTCTCAATCCATGCTTAAAAAATATCTATTTAAATACTTAACAAAAGGACCATATAGAAGAAGGGCAGTCATAGAAGATAATTATGTACAGAAAAATCTAGAGAAACTACTTATCAAGAAGTTGATGAAATAAAAAATTATATTAATTGCAAATACATAAATACCATACGAAGAAATGTGATGATTATATGAATATTTCATATATCACCGAAATCTAGCTATCCAACGATTGTCAATACATTTGCTAAAAATGCAAAACATAACATTTCACTCAAATCAACAACTTAATAACATAATAAGACAACCAGATATTCATAAAACAACTCTTACTGAATGGATGGAAACTAACAAATATAACATCAATGTCCAAGAACTAACTTACATCGAATTTCTAAGTAAATATGTTTGGAATAGCAAATATAAATATTAGTTTCCTAGGCAAGCAGGCCATACAATCGAAAGAACTTTTCATGTGCATCCAAGTTCTGAAGAATTATACTATTTAAAATTATTACTAAATCATCGAAAAGGAATAACAAGTTATGAAGCTCTTCTGACAATTAATAACATAACACATCCAACAAACCAAGAAGCATGCTAGAAGGATGAATCAATATTAGAAGCTTCATTCTGGTTAACAACACTTCAATTACGACAATTATTTGTCACAATCCTATTATTTTGCAATATAAATAACCCAACAAAATTATTTGAAAAACACTGAAAACTTATGACAGATGATATCTTACATAAAATTAAGACCTTATTCAATAACTCAAATTTTTAAATACCTGAAATTGAATTATACAATTTTGTATTATATGAACTAAAAAAATTATAAAATCTAAATTCATCTACTTTAACACATTATAATTTACCTCTTCCTACTGGATCGCTAATAGATGATCTAAATAATAAACTCCTAAGAGAAAAACTCAATTATGATATAAATAAATTAAAAGATGAGAATTCTATATTAGTACAAAATTTAAACAATGAACAACAATTTATTTATGAGCAAATTTTAAAATCGCTTAATGATGGAAAAGACACTTTTTTCCATTTATGGTTATGGTGGACTAGAAAAATATATTTATGGAATGCAATCATCACAAAAATCAGATCAAATAATGAAATAATCCTTGATGTTGCATCTTCTGGAATAGCATCATTATTATTACCTAAAAGAATAACTATACACTCTAGATTGCGAATGCCACTATCAACAGATAAATTTTTTACCTATCATATCAAGAAGGAAACTCAACTAGCAAAATTAATCGAAAAAACATCACTCATATTATGAGATGAAGCACCTATGATTAATAAATATTACTTTGAAGGATTAGATAAAACGCTTAAAAATTTGAGAAATAATTTTAACCCACCATTTGGTGGAATGACTGCTGTTCTAGATGGTGATTTTAGACAAATTTTACCAGTCACTGCTACTGGAATAAAAGAACGCATAATAGATGCAACTATAAATAATTCCTATTTATGGCCACATTTTCAAATTTTAACATCAACGGAAAATATGAGATTAAAATGCTATAATATTACAGAAGAAGAAAAAAGATAAGTTACAGCATTTTCAAACTAGATACTTACTATTGGAAATGGTATTGTTGAAGGAATAAAATACTCATAAAATAAAGATGATACATGGATCAAAATATCAGAAAAAATACAAAATACATATGAATCAAATCCAATTCAAAAAATTTCAACATTGATATATAATGATTTCGACAATTATTTTAACAACATTGAATATTTAAACAACGACCAATAATAACTCTCAAAAATAAATCATCTGATGATTATAGGTTGTGTCTTTTAAGATTTCTTGTTATGGTATTGTACCTAGTAGTCTTTGTATTTTGTCAAGCTGTCAGCAAATTGTAATTAAATCACAGGTCGCCCATATTGGCTTCCTTTCTTGTTTCATATAGAGATTTATATGTTTGTTTTGAGAGGCATCCCATGTCTTATCTTGGTAGATTTCCTTCATATTTTGCACAATAAACTGGGCTTTAGCTTGAGAAATACAATAGATTTGACAACAAATTCCAACCAGTTGTTCCTAAATGCTTGGAATTGGGTTGGGTATTGAAGAAGATGACCACGATAAAGTGCTTGTTTAACAAACTTGGATTGATAATAAAACAATATCTATAAATTTCACGACGAATTGTTTCTATGAATTCACATGGATGATTTCTTAATATAATTATCACGTGTAATATTATTTTACATAAGAGATTTATTACAACTAGCACGTGCGTTGCACGTGCTTATTCTTACTAGTATCTATATGAACACACATGCGATCGCTCTTTACAATAAATTATGTTCTTTTCTTTTCAGCTTGTTCGATAATTAGACTCCGTTAGTCCATATTTTAAGTAATATGTAGCTTCCAATTATTAGCATTTTTTTTTTTACGTAAATGAAAAGAGGGAATTAGTTGCATCAAAAGTATGAAAAATCCCCCAATTAAGAAATGGGCACCCAATTCCTACTATTGTGTGCAATGACGGAGCCAGGAATTTATACTAGTGGGGGTTAATAACTAAAACAAATAGTTAATAAGGACAAGAAGATAAAATTCTTAAATTTTAGTGGGGGTTAAATATGTATTACTATACTAAAGTTTTTATTTATGTAATATATTTTAAAAAAACAAAATAGTTGAGTGGGGGCTCCACTCACTTAGAGCTGGTTCCGTTCTTGATTGTGTGTTATCTTCTAAAGCACTTCAAAATTGGCTCTTTCACGGTGATACACTGATGATTTAAACTGTAGAGAGTTAGAATCTACAATTAAATTTATTTTATTTAGAAGGCCAATGGCCGCTTCCAACGTCGACCGTGATTGGCAAGTCGATTTGAGTCAATAGAGCGCTACAACGAGAATGTAAAGTGCGAGAAAGTAAATGAACACACGGATTTATAGTGATTCAGCTTCAATATAAAGGCTACGTCCACTGTAGGGTCTCGTGAGTTTCACTATATCTTGTAAAAAATACAACGACAATGGTGAAGAAGAGAGAATAAGAAGGGAGAAGAAGATTTAGAGAGAGAATCTAGAGAGAGAGGGAGAATTCGGAATATGGGTCTGTAAATGAAGAATAAGATGCCCATTCCGTGATCTTCATCCCCTTTTTATAGGAGAAGGCTAATTTCTCTTTTTCTCTTGAGTTGACTTTCCCTATTCCTTGTTTCTTTATTTAGCGTGTGGTTAATTTCCTCTTCAACATTGGTCAAATTCATGCCCTTAATGTAAGATTCGGTTAGAATGAATTTGTGGCCTCCAAGGAAGCATCTTTCCTATTTTACCTACGTGGTCCCCACAGGTCTCCTGGCATCATGCTTCTCCAGTTGTTCGGGCGCTAATCATAGTGATTGTAGCAGCAAGAATTTGCCTTTGGGAGGTTTTTCCAAAAAGCATTGACCCAAAATGGAGCGACTCAGAGAGGGTCGACCAGAGTGTTATTTCTTCAAAATGCGTCATTGTCAGGATAAGTGAAGGTATCTGTTGGGTCAGGTCACACAGCAATGACGAGGCCGTCGTTATGGTTCAGGATGAACCTCCTTGAATCGTTATTGTTGGTCTCCGAAAGATTTCAAATGCAGAAGCGTGTATCTACAGATCGTGTATAACAAAAATTTTCATAAAACTTTTGAAATACTCTATAGAATATATTAATTTATACGTGAATAAATTAATCTAATTAATTTATTTGCCTAGAGAACGATTAGGTCGATAACTTGAGTTCTTTGACCACGAACAATCCTCGCTCTAAACTTTCTAGGAAAACCTTAATCTTTCTCGTCTAGTCCTTGGTACCTGCATGACCTAGAGTGTGAGCTCTAATTTAAAATTATAAGATTGATCACTCGGTAATTTTCTCTTTCAATAATATCAACACATGTATGTGGTGGAACCGGGAATGGAAGAACTTTTCTTCCCTTTTTCTCTCAAGTTACACGGCTGTCACTAGAATGTTATGCACTGTCAAACAGAATGTTACATGCCCGTAGCAGCTATGTTACATGGCTATCTCATAGGATAAGGGAGAAAATTGTGTTCTCTAATTTTCTATTGTCCCCCATTTATAAAACACTAAGAGGACTCATTTGCTTTAACTTAAAGACAAAGCAATAGAAACTTTGCTATTTTAAATCTCATTTAAAATATAGTTTCCCATTTAATTTTAGAAACAAAATTCTATTTGTTCCTTATCTATTATGGCCGGACACTATTAATTTCGTCTCTTTGTTAAATTTTGGATGAAAACTATTAATTTCGTCTTATAAAAAGGTCCTTGAACTATCTTCTCTCGTTAGAAATAGCCCTATATTAAAAGTTGTACTAAATTTAATCCCTAAATTAAAAAATAAAATATGTCAAAATTAGTCATTTTTTAAATAAATTGATAGAAAACATTATTGTGAGAAGTTGTGTCAAATGTAGTTCTTAAAATAAACAAATATCAAAATTATTTTTTTTTATTACACATATTTGACTTTTTTTATCTACTTATTCACATACGTAACATTAATTTGTTTTAAGTGAATATATTTGCCCGAACATATTAATAAATGCTTCCTTATTATTATTATATAATAATTATAATAACTTTAGAAGCGCATACTTTATAAACATCTTTTGTATTATACCCATTTTAACCCTTTAATCTCCTAATTTATCTCTTTAGATTTTTTTTTCTATTTTTTTTTAGTAAAACAGAAATTTCTATAAAAAAATAAAATCACAAACAAATTTAATTTAAAACAAAATAAAACATGAGAACCCCAGCAAATTTAAAATTCAACCAAGAAGACAATCCTCATATATATCTTACCCATTCTTTAGAATCCTTTAACACCAAATTCAGGAAAAAGTGTAGGAAGAGTAAAAACAATTAATTACATACCACAATCCACAATATAACAAAATGTGTCCAACGATTATTTTATAACATTGTTTTACTATAACAAAAAATTAAAAAATGTATTATTGTTTATGTGAGGTTATTTAGAAATTTAATTGGTGTTTGTAGAATCACTCTTTTTTTCCTTTTGTTTTAATTTAGGGACTGCGTTTAGTATAACTTCTCTTATTTTATGTTTTTTACAACTATTTATTTACAAACCAACTAATTTTGTAAGTTTTTTAGGTTTATAAGTGTAAATTTTAGTACAACTTTTAACATAAGAACTACTTCTAAAAAGTTAATGGTTTACATTCAAAATTTAACAACGGGAATATTATTAGACATTTATTGAGTTCAAGGACAATATATAAGACAAAATTGACTAGAGAGACTAATTCTAGATAGAGAAAAAAAAAGTTCAAGAAAAAAGGGGACAAATACCTATTAAAATGCATGGGTGTAAATTTTCATCTTTTGCTCTTGATTTATAGCCTTTAGTCGAATAACTATATTAATTAAAATTGTATAGTTCAAGAAAAAAGGGGACAAATACCCATTAAAATGCATGGGTATAAATTTTCATCTTTTACTCTTGATTTATAGCCTTTAGTCGAATAACTATATTAATTAAAATTGTATTAATAAAAAATAAAAGGTAAAAATCTTATCACAAAGTAGTGAGTTCACAAACTGTCTTCAAATTCAGGGATTATTCATGAATTTTATTCAAAATTTTATACATATTAGAAAAATCTCAATGCTAAAAGAAAGTCCTATAATTAAAACTCAAACACATAATTAGAATTTTGTGGCGATTAAAGTAATATTGGTTCCATGACATGTTGATCTATAAAATATACAAGTTATAAAATCATATTTTTTAGCTACCTGCCTACCTTGCTAAAAATATAAATATATACGGAGTGAGTCTATAGTCCGGCCTTTTTTTGGCCAAATCAAAACATCCTCTTATTTTAATCGATACGATCAAAATGGACGCATGAGATTAAATTGAGAGCAAAACATATTTTTGGCAACCGTGTCAGAATTGCACCGGTTCTTTCTTTTTCATTTTTTTATTTTGCTTTTTCTCTCACCATTCCATCTTTAAGAAACTCATGTTTTAAAATACTCTAATTTTTCCGTTTCAACTATGATTAAGATTATTCTACTTTCTATGTGCTCAGATTCTTTCTATGTGCTCAGAATGCAAAAATAAACAAATCTAGAGTCATATTGCCTAGGTAATTCTTCTACAAATATTGAGTTTTTGTAAGATTCCTTGTTGAACTCAAAACTTTTTCAAATAATTGTTTTCAACACTCTATACAAATGCAAATTCAGATTTTGGTTCAAATTAAGCTCTTTGGTTCAAGAATTTGAATTCATCTTAAGACAAATTTTCTTCTTATGCATTAGGTGGAAAGAGAGGACCGTGAGCAAACATTCACATGACTAGAAGGGTAATCTGGATTTCTGGTAGATTAAAAAAATTAATGTTCTTGTAAATTATATAATAGTTTGACAGATTATAAAATATAATTTAGCAGATTATGAAACACTATCTCACAAACTATGACCGAAGGTTGATGACCATTGTTGGAGTCGGAGATAACCTGTCATTTTTTTAATTTAAATAGAAAATAGTATGGAAGATTAATCTAACAAATTATGACCCCTTACTGGCGTTGGTAATCAGTACCGAAGCCGGAGATAACATCTCATTTTTTGATTGAATAGAAAAGTAATCTCACAAATTATGAAACATAAGTTGTTGGATTATGGCTAGCAATCAACGACTGACATCGAAGGCAGCCTATCATTTTTTTGGGTGAAAAAATAATTTGTTATATCATGAAACATAATCTGCCAGATTATGGTCAGCGCTCGGCGACCGAATGACAGAGCCAGATGCAAGCTATCATTTTTTTGGTGAAAATAGAAAAATAATCTAATAGATTATAAAACATAATCTTTTAGATTTTGTCCAACGAGCGGTGACCAAACGACAAAGCCGGGGACAACCTATTATTTTTTTAGTGAAAACAAAAAAACAATCTGGTAGGTTATGAAATATAATCTGATAGATTATGCCTAGCGCCTGCGATTAATGCCGGAGTCGGAGACAACATCTCCATTTGTTAGCTTAGTGTTAAATATTTGATAGAATCTATGAAAATTAGAGACCAAAATTAGAAACATATAAAGTTGAGGAACTAAAACAATACAAACAAATAAAAGTTAGTTTACACAGATTTCTTCAAATTTTAACGCCTAGTTAACGAAATGACTGAAAATGTAACAAAATAAAACCTCAAGTACTAACTACGTGACATTTGAAAAATCAAGGACCAAAGTTGGATTAGAGGCAAACCTAAGGACCATTTTTGGCCCTTTTAATTATAATTTATTTGGTATCTAAATTACATTCGAATCACACTTCAAATCACCTCAAGTCTAAAGTTTTTAGTTTAAATTCCCGTTTCGTTCAAGAATTCAAATTGTGTGATTCAAATATCGCTTGGGATAAATTTTCTTCTTGTGCATTAGGACCGAAAGAGAGGACTATACAACCAATAAAAATTTGTGATGAATATCATGATTTTGTAAGATGTGAGTATTATGTATTCTGTTGATTTTTGTTTTTTCTCTTTTACCTTCATAAATACTAAAACTTTAAGTGCGTGTTTGAAACAGTTTTTTAAAACAATTTTCACGTATTTCGAGAAGTAAAAATGAAAATGAAAACGCAACGACGTTTGTTTAGCAAATGTTTTGAAAATGAAAATGCAAACGAAAACAATGAGAATGGTTTTTGTGAAGGAATTAGAAAACAGTTGAAGATTATTTTCACTTTTCTGTTTTCATTTTTTAGTACTTATTAACAATATTATAATATATTAATTAATAAACACGATTTTACTTTTTTATTATACTCAAAACAATCTCTTAAAAAACTAACCAAACGCAATTTCAGAATTAGTTCCAGAATGATTCTCAAAACAATTTCATTTATACTTTTTATTGAAAACAAAATCATTTTGAAACTAATTCCAAACGCACCCTAAATGTCATAACTTTTGTTGTAAATCTGATTTAGACATATTCTTCCTATGTGTTTGGAGCGAAGCGAAAGAAAATTCTCATCCATATAGTTGATGAAGATCTCTCATGGACATTTACATTTTATAAGACATGTTAGAAAATACTAAAGTGGCGATTAAACCGTTTTAGCATCACTATTATACTTACGGAATACGATATTGCCCAATGAAAAATAACATAGTTAATATGGATCTTGTTTTCTTACGTTCGCCCTACATACATATAGAAAGAAAAACCATCTCAATCTGAGATCATGTTTTAAACTTGTGACTTTTTAAAAAGATATGAACATCCTTTAACATCACGTTATACAGGCAGCAATATACCTGCCGAATATGACAATGCTCCATGAAAAATAACATAGCCAATATGAATCTTGTTTTGTTTTGTTCATCACTACGAACACATAGGAAAATAAAAATTGTCTCAATCTGAAATCAAACGATCAAGTTATGACTTTTTAGAATTATATAAACATCATTCTATCTTATGTTATACATGCAATACTATACCAACGGGATATGATAATACTCAGTGCAAAATAATGTAGTCAATATAGATTTTCTTTTGATCAGTTCGTCGCTACGAACACAGAGAAAAAGAGTTAAATTCATCAAAAGTCCTTAAACTCTTTTCTCTTTCTATAATTAGTCTATATACTAAAAAATGTAGCAACTTAAAACTTAAACTCTTTTACTGTCTCAAATTTGGTCCTCAACTATAATCCGTTAAATTTTGGATAGAAAATGTTAAATAATTTTGTAATTTCACCTCAAAAGATGGGTAGTCTCGTAATTTTAAAATATATGACCCAAAATATAAAACTAATTGAATCGTGTTCAAAGCCTAAAGCCCCTTTTATTGTGAAAAAGAGAAGAAAAGCAGAGAGAAAATCTCTGATGAAACTAATCAACTATGGAGAAGGAAAATTCGCATTGGCCGATTTTCAAAGGTAAATTTCTTGCTTTGTTGATGAAACCGGTTGGATTTTGATAAAGTCAGTATTTGGGTTAATTTTGGATGATTTTAATTTTCATGATGTTGCGTTAATTCATGGGGACATATATGATTTCGTAGTGAATAAATTTGGGTATACTTTACTGGTGTTGCGATAATGTTGGTAAATTTTCTAAAGTCTAGGTGTTGTTTCTCGGCCACTAGACCACCTCCAGGGGTTTTTTTTTTTCCAACCGTCTCTTCATAAATCAGTGGTGTTCAGTGGCGGAACCAGCTTTTCACTTCAGTGAGAGCGTACATTAAAATTTTTTTAACAAATTATGTTAATGGAGGCATATAAGAAAATATATTTATTTTAGTGAGGACATATATTATTTCAATGTGGGTTTAAGTGTAAAATTTTAAAATTTTTAAAAGTAATATTTTTTTTCAAAAAAATTTGAGTGGGGACGGTAGTCCCCACTGAACTGTACTTAAATCTGTCACTAGTAGTGTTCCTAGTGATTTATTACTAGTGTGTTTTTTATTTTTCTTTTTCCTTTTTTACACTTAACTCAAAATAATAATAAATTTGCTGTATATACTCTATTTGTAGGCTATTGTTTATGCTCTGTGTACTAGTGATTTTTTTTGTTTTTGTGTACACTAAACTCAAAATAGTAATAAGTTTGTTTTATATACTCTTTTTGTGATTATGGACTTTTATTGATTAATTTCATTGTATGAAGTTTTTATCGGATGGATTGGAGTTTCAACGTTTCTTTTAGCAAGAAATAGAGGGAAATAATATTTACTCAATTGTTTATAACTTAACTACTAATATGTCTAATATTTTCCATCTAAAATTTAAGGGAATGTAATTGAGGGATTAAATTTGAGATATTAAAAGAGTTCAGGGTTTAAATTGGAATACCTTTTAGTTCAAGGACTAATTGTAAAAAGAGAAAAAAATTTGAGGACTTTTGATAAATTAGAAGACGTTTAGTTCATGAATTAGAATTATGAGATTAGAACCATTTTTTATTTACGTGTATTTTTTATGAGAGAAAACACTGTAGCGAACCACGAACCATGATTTAAATCAGGGTACGAATCCCCCAACCAAACAACTCCTTAATCTCAATCTGAGGTCTAATATGACTTAAAAAATAAAAAAAAAATAAAAAAATAAAAAAAAAAACTTATGGCGCGATTCCTTAAAAATTACTACGTTTGGGCTTCACGATAAATAAAAAAATAAAAAAAATAAAAACTTATGGCGCGATTCCTTAAAAATTACTACGTTTGGGCTTCACGAAAGTGCAATAAAGAGGATTAAAAAAGTAGTAAAATCCTTACAAAATGACTTTTATGCCTTGTAGCACCTCATTTATTTACGAAAAAGCCATATACACAGTATTGAACAAAGTTGATAACCGGTCCAGCATTTGTCAAATAAAACAAGCGAAATCCATAACAAAAACCATCAACAAAAAAACATGAACCAAAAACATGTAAAAATTCAAAATAAAGCGACGAATAAGAGAGAAAAAAGAAGCAAAAGCCGGCAAAGGCTCAATAGAAGAAGCAGCCAAACAAAATCATCAGTCAAAGAGAAAACCACAGAATATCCAAAGCCTAACAAAAGAGAAACAAAAAAAAAAAAAAAAAACCCTAAAAACCACACACAGAAACCAAACCGAAAAAGAAAGAGCACGGGCAAAAAAGAGACCAAAAAATTACTGTACAAAAATAGAGAAAAGTGAAGTCACATAATAAGTAACCAAAAAGACTAAAAAACCAAACACTGAAATCATACCATTTGGGTATGCATAATAGAGGATGAATTGGCGTTTTATAAATACGATTACAGTAATGCAAGAGAATACTAAATTGAAACTTTTTATTCAATTTGTAAATTAACTGTTATCATGCAACCTTAACTATATATGTAATTGAACTAAACGTAAATATCATTTAGCTTATAGTAGTATTTGCATATCTAGTTTCTAAGTTTTATGCTGAATTTTTAAAACAATTTATTCATATCCTTAAATTTGACACAATTTATATTATTTCGCCTTTTTATAGATTTCTAATTCTGTATAGATAAATTTGACGAGTATTAATTCTACTGGCTTGTGTTCTAGTAGCTTTTAGGATTTAATAAGAATCCATGCTAGGTTTTGGAGCAAATTGCCATAAATGGATTTGCTTAACAGCGTTTTGTATCAAGAATTTTGGAGAAAAACAAATGTGGTTTCCATATGACGGTCAGATGCCATCATGACAGGATACTGCGTTATTATTAGAAACATCGTTGGCTTTTGGTAGGTTTCACTGGTCATGGGACGCGCTGCAGTGCTACGAACAGTGATGGATTTAAGTACAGTTAAGGGGATAAATTTTTTAAAAAAAAATATTATCTTTAAAAATTTTAAAATTTTACATTTAAGTCTCTATTAAAATAATATATATCCCTACTAAAATAAATATATTTTCTTATATACTTTCACTAAGATAATTTGTTAAAAAAAATTTAATGTGCACTCTCACTGAAGTGAAAGGCTGACTCCACCACTGACTGCGGGAACGACTTGGGCAGCGCCACGGCGTCTTGGGGCGTGCCACAGCACTGTGGGGCCGGAAAGAGCAGCGCCGTTTACAAATCCACCCTGGTTACGTTTGATAAAAAAGATGGGGATGGTATTACCAACTCTGGACCAAATCTACCCCGTTTACATTCCTAATTATCAAACGTACTAAACATAGCAATATTTAATGCTTGGTCTTTTTTGTTTTTGACCTTCTATAAAGCAACTAAATATATGAAAATTAAACTTATCAAAGAACCCAAGTACAAATTTTTTTTTTTTCCTTCTAACATTATTACATCAAACTTGTACAGAAGTATTTAGCAACAAGGGTGCAAACTGCAACAAAGGTTGCAAAGTGTTTGGCAGAAACTTCCTAGCAAAAAGAAAGCACAAAGTTGTAGTATTTCCATTATAAGTGCAGTTACTACCAAACCTTATCTGATTCAGAAACTCTTCCGAAACATCATTGCTTCCAAACCTCCCAGGATGTGGACCGCTTTTGGACCAATCAACCCAAGTAATAGTCCTATTGGAGTTCTCTTTTGGGCAAATAATGTTTATCAAAGTCGGGATATAATGTTCATCCATATAACAAGGAGGGCGACAATGTTCCAAGAATATGGGATAGTATTTGGTGTCTGATATAATCTCTAGGGCAATCTTCCGGCTGACCTCAAACCATTGTGAGCCCTTTCGCCATTCCGATATCGAAATTGTCGGAGACATTTCGGGATTGTATCGGCCACGACCGGACTTTCTCGGGTCGTCGTGGGAAGCTGTGAAGCTTTCGTGGGCGTTTGTGAGGTAACTGTATGTTGTTGTCAAGTTGAGCAAAGGGATGCATGTTTCGGAGAGTAATACGAATCGCTCGTTGGAGGAATCATCGAGGAGGGCGTTTGCTAAGAGCCGTCTTTCTGCGTCGACCATCGTCGACGTTCCCCATTCCACTGGCTGCATTGAAATAGGATGAAGAACATGTATCATTTTTTGTGCTACTCTTGTAGGTTTTTTGGTGAAACTATATCGTCTAATTTGTTAGATCCTTCTAAAGTACTAGAAGTTCTAATCTTCTTGTGAGATGACAAGTCCAGAATTAGCACCATAGTGTCCCATATTATAGAGTATATAAATGACAAAAAATTATATGCGCTAGTACTTGAAGTGTACCACAGTTCCATACTTCATGTAGTACATGACATTTAATTATAAATTTTCTCATGGGAAAACTGGAGGAGTCCGTTCTTTGGTTTAAAAAAGAAAATTTCATTTTGATACCCTATGTTATATTAAAATATATGTTTATATCAAAATATATGTTTGGTACTCTATATTTTTTATAATTTCATGCAAACTTTGGAGATGTGAAGATACCTGCATGTAATTATCAAAAACACAAGATCCTAAACGCATATTTTGTTATAACACAAGGTACCAAAATTAAATTTTTTTCAAAAATAGATGAGATTTTAGTTGTGCTATATATATATATATATATATATATATATATATATATATATATATACACACATACATATATATGGAAAAAA